>NW_025109550.1:1497217-1586345 GCF_011392965.1 Frieseomelitta varia
GACGCCTCCGACACCCGAGCTTAACGCACAACTTTCACACTCTAATTTACGTACCATTTTCCTGAAATCGACTGACAATGGCTAACGACCATTGCGTAAAACGCTAAAAAACACGTTTACAAGCATATGTGAGATATTAATAACTGGGAAAGATTGTAATTATTAATATAATTATAGCGTATTTAATAGATATTATTATAATAAATTCATAAAACTTCAAATTAATGCGTAAATATTTTAAATATTTGTAATGAATGGAATAACAGAAACGACGCAATTCCGCATCCTAACCACACACACATTCGGAAAATACGTCGTGCACGATACATTAACACATTGTCAGTCGCTAATAAATTTTTTATAAAATTACAAACTATGGTCATCGTGCCCAATGTCTTTCACCCACCCAAGTAGCACCTGGGCACGTGAGTGAGATCTTGACAATGAACACGAAAAGGGTTAAACCTGAAAATCCTGGCTAAAAAGATGATTAATATATTTGTTTTGTGTCTAACGGGCTAATACTCAATGACGATTTTCTCATTTTGCTTCAATTTTCAGTGATTCTACATTATAATTTAATAATTTATTGAACTGAAAAAAAACACAATGAATATATTTATTGAAAATAAAAAATACTAAGGTTCAACATAAAGATTCAAATAACATAAAATTCAATAAGTAATAATGGATTCTAAGTAAAATATTCTGGGTTTCTTCATCAAAGCACATCTTTGAAAATGCAAAGATAACATTTTTAAACTACTTTGATTCTGAAACCACCTATCGCGAAGTGTCTTCTTGCACATGAAATTTGATACATTTTGAACGAATAAAACTGAACTTCAATATTTTCATATTTCAAATTCCACTAAAACTATACTGTTTATACTTATATTATCATATACTGTCTACTTATATTATCATATCTTAAATCCTGTTAAAACTATACTGTACATGGTAATTGCATATCATCATAAAATGCCAGATAATATTAAATATTATTTCTCATTGGAGCAATTATATTACAACATTGATCACTATTGTAATAATTTCAATAATTGTTAATAGCAACGAAGTCGAAGGACATTCGACTTTATTACAAAATATTCCAATAAAATCATTGTAGATAACATTTGTTACCATATCTAATCATATTGAGCACACTCTGTGTATATATTCAATTACAAATTCTTGTATTAATTATTAACATTAATTATTTATATCAGTTTTTTATATTGTAATATAATACCAATATTATGCTCCGTCATATTAAATTATTATTAACATTTGAAAACGCGACGTGCAAGAAAACCTAATCTGAACTAATAAATAAAACACAGACAACAAAATGTTACTACTCGCGGGTATAATAAATACCCGCGGTCACTATGCTCATCAAAAATTCTATGTATACAACCAGGCACTCGTGTTGATTCGGACCTTTCATCCTACAACATGCTTGAGTGACCAGAGGAACAAAAATGCATGCGACTCACGCAAAGAACGTTATCATCTTTGAAATTGTAGCCCAAGGGAATCAGTCATCCAATAGAAATCATCGAATTCCGTCAAAGTATTGAAGATTGAAAAGTATCTGTAATAAAGAATAGAATATTACAATTTATACTTAAAAACAATCTTGATAACATCATTAGTCAGTGTTGATTGAATATTGAATAAATACTATCAATTATTTAACAAAAAGAGAAAACGAACATATAAATATCTCTGCTTTTACCAGGAAAATCAAATATTGTCCTTTGTCCATGAAAAGTTAAACGATTTTATCTCGAATCAAGATGGCGTCTCTTTTTGAATTTCGTGGCGTCCCTCTAATACTTCGAATTTTTCTTCGAAATCAACCAATAACCTAAACAAAAAGAAATGAAATATTCAAGTAAATGTGTAAACGGAACAAATTATACAAGGAGAAAACAATAATTAAAATTATGAATGATCATAATTCGAGCTGCGAGTACACATAGCAACCATAAAGACAATCAAGGAAAAAGACAATTTAATTATAAATTATAAGAATCTTTGATAAATTATTAAATAGAAACGTACACTTATTAAATAAGCTCAACAGTAACGTAAGTATAAATGATAGAAAGACAATAATGAAAGTGTTACGCAGTTAATTACTGTCATGCGACGTAATAGACGTTAACACCTTGATCTTGAACAATAGACTAACCCCCCTGCGCAACAGGTTCGCGTCGCAAACTAATTTGATGGAGTGGGGGGTCCGAACCTGCACGAATAGAATTCGCTTAATTTAGAGGAAAAATAGTGTCCTATTAGAATATTCCTATATGAGAGTTGACTATCATGATAATGACCAACTTAGAAATAAGAGCTAAAAAATATTTAGTACCAGTATATAGTTCAAATTTGACCAATATAATCACAATAGTCGTACTTTCTTACCATTTTATATACGGCAAAATATTTTGTATAACACATGTAATGTTCACATAAAAATTTGTACAATTATTCTAGTATTTTCACGAGCTGTTACATATGAAAACCTATATTCCAGCTAACAGATGAATAAGACTGAATATATGTAATAACGTTTTTTAAATAAAGCTCGCAATTTTTAATCATCGACAATATAAACAAAGATCCAAAAGCTATTAATTGTAATCTTTACCTGACATATCTTGGATAACACTTCTTCTTACAATGTCTAAAACAGACATTTGTAGATATTAGTTACATCCCAGATCGTAAGAAATTATAGTAATTTTGATTGAATATCATAACATATAATAAGCGTGATATATAATCTATACCTAACCAAAGATCCATTTCACTTTATGCACGTCCACTTCATTTCATGCATCAATTTGGCCTAATTGTAAGTGAAATAAGCGTCTTAATTTTAAGTTTTAATTTTTGACTTTAAATTAATTTAATGAATTTAATTTATTCAATTCCGTGTAAATAATTTAATCGTTTTCAATGATTGAGTTGAATATAATTTCTATGCCTATCTTACTAATTGCAAATCACAGAGGGCGCAAGAAACGCTCTGATTTTTTGTTTAAAGTCTTTCTTTAGATTTTTCTTTTATATGATATTTTGTCTATTTTATATGATATCTTATCTATTTTATTTTTAGTTAATGCTAATAGTTATTTTAACGTTTCCCAACATTACCGATATAACAGTAAATAAGATTAACTAAAAAAACAGAACATTAACTTACAATTAATCAATAATGTAATTACAGTATTAACAATTATCGAAATTAAAATTTTACTATGAAATTGTATAAGATTAAGATCTCATAAATAAGTAGAAAAGATTATTCAATAAAATTCAGTAAAAATTAAATATAATTCTTAAATTAAGATGCCTGCTCTATTTTTGCATTTACTACCTAAAACATCATTAAACATCATACTCAATCTTTATAATGTCATATGTTATCAGTTAAGCTTGATGCTTATCGTTAATACGCTTTTAGATATCATCAGTCTGTAAAAACTACTACAAACAGAAAGAAAAAGACGGTATATCACGCTATTATATAAAAACATCTTATGTAAAACTTTTCGATTGGCACCTGTCTCGCAAAAACAAAATTTTACAAAATAAGGATGAAATGTTTAACATTTGTTTCTGAACTGTGTGGTAATACTCACAAGGTGAAGTCGATTAAAAGGAAACATTAATCGGGTTACCTCGTGCAACGAGTGCCTAATCGATCGTAGACTTTCAATTTATTACGAAAGTCTCGCTGAAGACGTCTGCATATTTGCGCGTCATTGAACGTTGTAGCCTAAGAAGCACACTCAAGCGATGATGTCAAAAAACTGCATTTGTGATGATGTTCGATTTCAAGGCCGCTCGTGCAACCGGTTCCTTTGAATTATATCGATAGTCTGGTAAAAGCTGCGTTTGCGTCACAAAGGAAATGCTTGTTGTATTGTTTTAGGTCAAAGAACAAACCTTGCGTAAATTACTTTTAGGGAATTACAACTATAGTTTGCAAAAGTTTAATTGCGCAATAGTAGAACAATGAACGAATTGTGCATTCACAATCTTAAGCATTAAGAATGTACATATATACTCAGTATGTACATATATACCAATTTTAAGTATCTAGATTTTCTTGGACATTCTCTGCCAAATCTCTAATGCATTTTGCGTAATATATTAATATTAAACCGGCAAGGCGTTATTTCACACCGATTGCAAAAGGGCTGAATTTACTTTCACAAAGCAGCATGAAATAAAGTGGAAGACTTTTTTCAAAACGAAATCTCGTCACACGCGAGGACATTGAACATGATCATTGCCGATTCCGTGGATAAGATCGAGCTTGACAGAATCGTTTCCATCAACCGCCTTTGTTTAAAAGCCTGAAACATACATTCATGAATAACCTGCCTGATGGTGTATCGTGCTGAGACGCGGTTGCTCGTGACTAATGTGACCTTCACCCTTGCCTCGTTTCACCGACTGGTCATTTCTCTTCCAGTGGTCGGTTAACTTCTTGAACTAGCACCACAGCTTGTCTAGTTGCCAGTGTTTAGATGATGGGACCACAGAAGAAGAGGAATACGTTAAAATATTTGTTTGTTAAATTGTTGATAAAGTAAAATATAAATATATATAATAGTGATAGAATAAACAAAAAATTCTCTCATGACGTAAAATCAACGTACCTTAAATATTAAAAGTATATTGCTAAAGAAAGATGAAGAAGAGAAGAATGCTTCGTTTCAACAGATACTTTGCTGAATCTCTTGTAACGTAAAGGTTTTTTGCCAAACAGTGTAAACTTCTTGCAACTGCTGTTAGGTATGCTGTTAATCTGGTAATACAGCTTTTCAAGTTTCTAAACCCTGTTTGGTGAATGCTATCACGAAGGAGAAGAATAAAGTGAAATAAGTATTTGATCTCCGTGACAAATCTAAATTTAGCATGTTTCATCTCTCTTCTTTGTTCAGTAATTTTTCTTCAATAATAGTTGATGCGATATTACAGGTTCTCGCATCGTTAATTAGCATGTGAATGAAATTGCGGAAAAAGAGTAAGATGAAATGTTTTATATATTCAACACGTTCTTATGTAGATATCCTTAATATGATATATTATAAAAATTTGAATGAATTGTCAGATTTCTGAAATTGACAAAGAAAAAGTGAGTATTTAATTGAAACTTGTTTCTTAGAACAAACTTTCAATGATGAGAGAAAAAGATATTCTAATAAAGATTGAAACACATAAGATATGTATCAGCAATTGTCATTGCAAACACAAAATAAATAAAATCTAAAAATCCTACAAAACTAGAAGATACGCAAAGCTCCGAAAATACAGTGAAGAGAGAGAGAGAAAAAAAGAAGAATCTGAAAATCACGTAACGTCGTTATTCAGCGTTATTCAATCCCGATTGAACGTGTTCTTTTGCACTCAGCCACCGAGTCGATTCGCATGATATCCATAGTCATTTCTTTTCCGGCCAGTCGCGGTATCAGAACTTTCACGCTCGAAATGTTGGTTGGTCATTGCGAAATCAGATGATATTTGCAGAAACGTGTCGATTTTTCGTTCGTTTGCTTTATAAACGTCAATTATCGTAGAAACTGTGTCGAACTGTGTTCAACAATGTTGAAGTCAACCACTCCGGAAGAATTACAGTCGGGCTACGTGTCGGATGGGTCGTTAATATTCTTCAAGGTTGGACGCTTGGAATACATACATACATACAACGTCTAGAGTAGAAGCAAGATATGCCACGAGCGAGGGCGTATCTCGCTGTTATGCGCATTTTAATTAAATGTGTGCACGTATCGGGTATTGTGGCTTGTGTAAGGAAGCGAGTGTACCAGCTATTTTTGGCCAATAAATTGAATTTCCCTAGCATCACGATGCCACATACAAATAAATATTTGTTCCACGGGATAATTTTGCTAGTGGAGGAATTTTAATAAAGTTTTAAGAAATAGTTTAAAGGTAAATATTATAGGTACAGTGATTCACTAAAAAATTGAAACAATTATTAGTTTTTTAAATTTTAACAATATAATTAAAGTAGTTGTGCCCTGTTGCAATGTCAAGGTGATATTTTGTTAAAAAAATTTTAGAGTTACAAAAGAGTTACAGCTTTTATCTTCATGCTAAAATTCTTGAACGCTAGATTGAATTTCTTGTATATTTATCAAATTTTTGTTATGTTTGTATGTATTCAAAAAATTGATATAAGTAATTGTCATAAGAGGATGACAATCTTTTTCACCGGCTATTTGTGAATATAAACATCGCTATCAATTACTAAAGTTATTAAAAGTCGAACAACAGTATCCTTTCTGGAAACAATTTTCTAAACGAGCAGCAAACTAGCGAGGAGAAGATGACTAGATGAAAAGATCGTTGATTCCATTTAGAATGAATGAACGTGAGAACGGAAATAAGGACCGAAGGTACCGCGAATTAAGCTTCATTGTTATCCAAGGAACGACAGGAAGACGAGTTATCGCAAGAAGGAAGTTTACGCGTAATGAGGCAAATCAGATCGCTCGGTTACGAAATAAGAAATCGTTTACCATTTCTTGCAACAGACTCGATGAAGTTTCAAAAGTGAAACGATTACCACATTTCTTATTCCCTGTTTTGTCGTGTGCATATTTACAGCGTTTTTGTGTCACCTCGATTGCTATGGTAACACACCTTTAACGTGTTACTGATTCAAAATATACTATACTTTTCCACCTGTAATAATTTTTCATACTTCAAGAGCTGAACATAACCTAATTCATAAAAATTATTCTAATTAAAATTAATCGAAATTTGCATATATAGCAAAATATTTTATTGACTTACTCGTTCACGATATCAAGAAATATAGCAGTTTCATTCTTTTGTTAATACTGAAACTATGACTGCATAACAGGAAACGATCTTATATATTCAAGTATTAATTATACATGTCCCGTTTAATATCATAAAGATTTCATATCTTATAATCTTGCAAATTAACATAAATGATCAATTAACATAAATGAATTGATCATCAACAAGCTATAAAACAGGTTGTCCTTGAATCTTATTTGATCTTGTTAAAAATCTCCTCTTTTTCTTTAAGTAATAAATAATAAAATACGACGACTAAATTCCAATTGTTTCATCATTAACAAGCCTGAAAAAAAGAAACTCTGTATTTCCTTTCCTTGTAAACTCTGTATCTCGTTTATTCGCTACAAACATTTGCGCATTATGATATTTATAATATACTTGTTCTTTCTGGATTATATCCAGTTTTCCTTAGTCTTGTCCCAAACAAACAACCATAAATAATGCGTCTCCTCTTTTTTATCTACAGACATAGATTTTCCATTGTTTATGAAACTTATGGTTCTATTCCTTACGATGTAACATTCACGAGAAACAAAACAGAAGCGTTTACGCCACCTAAGGACTCCAGACAAAAATCGATCTTGTCAAAAAAAAAAAAAAAGAGAGAGAGAAAAGAACGAAAGAAAAAAGGCTGTGTCTTATCTATCTTTTACCACCCATTGTGAGGTTAAAACTTTTCTTCCTCCCCTCCATGCTATCCCAAACTCATCACTCAGCGACCAATGTATGCGTGAACGTCCGCTCGATCGTTTATCACTGCTTTGTATGTACATGTGGTCGTCCCTGCATGCAGTAGTCCCTCATGTTCCTAACTGACCACGATTTGGGAATGAATCTGATTAATTAATACAAGAGACAGTTTAAAATTTCAACGGTACAATGCCAAACGAAGGGACTCCGTGAAGTCCAAGAGATGGCAGGAATAGCTGTGGTCAGTTGGCAAGGCAGAATTCCGGCCAGTTAGCAAGGCAGTTCCTGTAGATACACTCGCGCGCGCGCACGCATTCACCGCTCACAGCAAGTAGATACAAAATAGCGGCCGCAGTCGTGAAGGCTCGCTGCTCACGGTGAGATCGTGGTCCGTCGGGATCGGTGAGCGAAGAATTGTGTTGATCGTGATCGATCGATCGATCGATCGTTGCCGGTGGTGAACGCGGTAACAAGGAAAAGAAGAGAACGAAGAGAACACATGAGCCACGCATCGTTCAGGATCAGAACACGACGGAGAAAGAGAGAGAGAGAGAGAAAATCGTGATCTCTCATTTCTTATCGATCGACTCATCGATTACCTTCGAAGATTCGCGGTATCGACCGATAAGTGCGTTACAACGATTGATCCAACGCGCGGGAAATAAAAGGCCGCGAAAACTACCGGTGTGATTCTGCGCAATGATGACTCCCCGTCCGCGTGCAAGTCGTTAGTATTTCTAACGAATTGGATACACAAGCGTGAAGAAAGTAACAGGAAAATTGGTTTGAGCTTGGGAATTTAAGTGACACTGAGTGGACAAATTTGGCCGTTGATGTGGTACACGATCAAAGTAAGGTTAAGCGGATGTTTGTCATTTGATACTGGCGGTAGAATAACTCCGATTGTAAGAAGAGTGTGTTTGAAAGAAACGCAGTAGTGATTTAGTGAGGAACGACGAGCCTCGTTGAGAGAAATGCTGATACGTTTTGCTGCTGGTTCTACGTAGCTGCGATAACATTGGAAGAGTAACAACGAACAGGGAGAGATGGAGAATCCTTGAGACGTTCAGGTGAGCTTGTTTAATTGTTCCTTTTTAAGCCTATGCAGGTGTTGCAATTTTATCGATATGACGTCAGTATTTCACGAAGAGATACTCTGATCGATCGAAGTAATTGAACTATTCGAACGTACGAATAAATCAGGATCTTCTAGCAGAATTTTTAAATTAGAAATTGTAAATTGTCGATTCCTTCTTTTTCACAATTTGATAATTTTTCATCGAATGGGATGACGAACTGCTTACGGAACAGCATAGTTTTCTTAAACGATGGATACATAGTTGCTCAAGGTAGGCGGGAAGTTTAATTAAGTCTTTTTTACTTTACAAGTGTTCTTCGGTAAGAGCAGTTTGAGTAAACAGCTTCATCATCGGACAACTGGTTAATGAGAATTCGTTTCGTGTTTCTTTATTTATTTATCCGTTATCTTGTTTCATCTTTCGTGCATCATGTTGCTTTTAGCAATTGATGCACGAAAATTTTCAATTGAAGACGAATCTTGAAACGCGTCCAATGTTCGATCGTTCTCATGAAAATTCAATGGAGCACGAGTACTTTATTCAAATAGGGGATTGAAAGAAAGGGGATGAAGAAAAATATTCTTTATGGCATATCGAATATGCCCCAGTCGTGAGAATCAGTGACCGAATGTACACGTGTTGCTTGCAATGCGTATTTTCGAACCTGCCAGTCAAAACGATACTTTACTTCGTCAAACTATCTGACGTGTAATTTTAAGGCTGATTACGATAAACGATATTTATGACAATGTTATTCCATGCATCTTACATGAATGCAAATATCAGTTCTGAATGGCTGAATCACAATTCTGAAATTCTGATATTATTTTCGTATAATTATGTTTTATGATCGATACACGTTTGTACGGATTGTTTTAGCAGTCTTCTTAGAAATTTTTTATCAGCTTGTTTCAGTAAAGACATGATTCCAATTTAACGAAACAAAAATTTCTCCATATATATATGTATGTATATATATGTGTGTGTGTATATATATATATAATTTCACATTATACAGTACAACCCTATAATTTCATATTACAGCATATATTGTCCTAAAATAACTATTATACTATTATATTTATGGACATACCAACCAAAACTTTAAAATCACTACATCTACAAGACTATATACTCAAATGTATTGTTTTCTTGCCAATTTTCGCACTAATTCGTCAGCTGTATCAAGAGTTAATATCTCAAGTACTCTTTTAAAAGTTCTCTTTCAAGTTGCAGTATTTAAAAATTTTAAACATCCATTCCATTTGCTCCGCGTGTTTAGCTACAATGATATCAAATAAAGTAAACATCGCTTTCAACAAACGCCGAATGATTTCTTCATACGTTTTGACCTGTTGGAACCGATCTGCCACTTGGTAAAGTAGGTCTCCATTCAGGAAGTGAACTTACTGTCGAAATGAAGGTGCACCATGTATATACACGAACTGCACGTGTGAGCCTACTGTTCGAACATTGCGTGTCGACTTACCTAACACGTTATTCAACCTCTGGTTAGACTAAACGTTGGATTACATTCCGCAGGACCGCTGGATTGCATCCTGATATTCTATTCGAATTGCTAGGGACGATCGATGCTCGAATGACAGACGAATGGCCGCGAAGTCAGTCGTAAAAATCTCTTAGGCTCGTTTCTGATGCACTATTGATGCGCCTGCGATGATCTATTTCAAGCTTAAACATTACTTCATTTTTTCCCCCTTTCCAATTTTTTTTTTTAAATCTTCGAATTCGATCCCTTTCTGTATACCTTTGCACTCCGTTCGATTAGAAAATTCTGAATATGATTTCGAATTTAATATGGTCTCGATGTACAATTTGTGAAATTGTGTATTATTATTCGAAAGAGTAATAATAATACGGGTCTCAAAATATCTAGCAATAATTGTTACGCTGAAGACGACAGAGCCCACTGAAAGTTGGATTGCGGCAACGTAGCCTTGGACTCGTTGTACTTAGGGGATTAACAGACTCATTCTAGTCGACTACTGTGTCTTCGTGCAATTGTAGAAAGATTTTGATAGCTGTGAATGGCAACACTTTTTATAGATTTTTCTGCGTATTATAAAGTAACGTACCCATCCATCCTTGTTGCAAGTTCTTAATTAATTAATTAACTTCTTAATTAATAAAAATAATTAGATTTAATTAGATATTAATAAACATTATTAGATTATTGTACGATCTGTACAATAACTTACTATGGTAATCATATCTGACAAGGATAACATCCGAAAACTTTGTAAGAAAGCAATTAATAATTTTGATTGCTTTTGATTTTCAAATAACACGAAGCTCGTGCACATGTGCTCGACACGTGTAAAAACATAGATTTGCGTAGTAATATACAGATGTCTGGATTCACATGAAAGCTGCGACGTAGATTAATAGCTCGACGGATTGGGTGAATAAAACAGATCTTATGAAGAAAGGGCAGGGACGAGTGTTTCTTGAATGAAATTGGGCTTAAAATATACTGAGAAAAACGGGCGGAGATAAATCTTATGGTCTATAAACAAATCTCGCGATAAATCTTGATAAAGTTGATTTACGTTGCCTTTGCGTTCGTATCTCCATTTGTTGGAGCGAATGATTCTGAATGTATAATTCGATTGAAGCGTTAATTTTTTTTTTTTTTTTTTTTGAGCGTTGCTGATCGAAAAATTGCTCAATATGCAAATTCGAATTTCGGAATAGACTTGAAGATTTCGAAATCGTTCGGGGGCATCTCGCGCTCTCGTTTTAAAGGTGAATTGACAAATGTTGGTCAAGGTAAATATCTATCTATGAAACTTTTTCTTAAGTATATATTTAATCATTGCATCACATGTTAAATATTGTGACCTGTAATAAATAAATAAAAGGTTGAATAAAGTAACTTGATGGATACTTTTAATTCGAGTAGATACTAATAAAGTTGACGAACAAGTTACATGACCACTCAGTGTTTGTACCAAAACCAAAAGTTACCGAAACATATATGCAACATTTCTAGGACTTATGAATTTGATATAAACTAAAATTCTGAGATATGCATGTACTTATCTTAAAAATGGGGAAAATTCTTTATTAAGAACTGTAATTCGCAGTTAAACAGATTTGTGAAACATTCGGTCAAAAGAAGTCCGAATTGTCACGATCAACTTCCATTGTCTTTATTATTATGAATACTTTCACCGTGGCAGAATTAGGGACACACGTACGTTATGATAGAAATTATTTCTCCGTCTAAGTTGCCTAATACGATACGTTTGCGGCGGGGCAATTTCGTTTCGTTCACGGTGTTTCACGTATAAAAACTGTCTACATATATTATTATGCGTATTTGTAGAAGAAAAATTATAATATAAAACAGCGAGTAAGCAGCCAGCGAAACCGTGTCAACGTGAGTTAGTTACGCAAAATTGACGAATTAGAAATTTCTCTCTCGCCAAGTGCATTGTTTCGGAAGCATTAAATGCTGGATCGCGTTGGTTATCATTCAGTTATTATGCAAAGTGACTAGTGTAATATGGTTTATATTTATAACACAGAAGCGATGGTGATATAATAATTTTTACAATACTCGTAAATCAAATTAAATTAAAATATATGTACATGTATGTTTAAAGCATTTCTATCAGTCTAACACATTGCGTGGATCAGCTCACAATCACCCTAATCTCTAGCGCTTGCGCCACGTGCGACCGATAATAACGTGTCTACCAAGAATACCGTAACGAAACCAAAAAGAACGGAGCGACTGTTCAACCTTATTTAATTCTCTCTTAAAACAAAGTAGCCTATTACAATTACGCCTATGAATCAGCGAGCGCGCGGCGTACAACGGGCCAACGTTCTAATGTTGAGTTCACCGGGATTAGCACGCTATCCAGATCGATTGGTAGATCTCGTGATATGAAACACGGTCGCAGGTGTAACAGGAACCTCTCGAAAAGAGAAGTCCAACTGCAAGGCAAATCGCACGGCCTTCCAGTTGCATTTATCACTGACGTCGCGACGCAACTTTCACGTCCATTTGTACAACGCTTTCAACGATTCAGCATTTCTAAAAAACAATGTAAAATATTTTTAAAACAATCCGCGAACTAGGAGGAACAAAATGACCGATACCGTGGATTTCTTTCTGTGCAACAGTATGTAAAAATATTCTTTAAAAATATGTTGTTGATATTGCAAGATCCTAGATTTTTGCATAGGAATGTGTCCATAATGCGCGCGCGTGTGGCGGTAGACACGGATGTAAAAGGATGTAGAACCTCGCGGCAGGTTGAGAAGGAAAAGCGAGAAGGAATGATCTGTAACACGTGGTACACAATCGCGCGGGTGACCGTCCTTATACCAGTTACCCAGATTTTCAACCAGGAACAAGCGTACGGAATAGTACAGACGCAAGCACGACAGGATTTTCCAAGGGAACTTGTACTTTCAAATTCTGATAAATATCGCGATAAATATCGACGACCCTGCGCGTCATTGGCCGCGATCCACCGATTCGTTCGTTATCTGCGAGATATCGATACACCGTCAGCTGTATCAATTCGTCGTGGAACAGTGTAAATAGCAATCGAATGGAATCGAATCAATAGCAATCGACCGCCGTGTCACTAGCTGACACAAGACGACTACACCGATTTAATGACCTGTGTGAACGTTCGTTAAGAAAGTTTGATAACGTTCGTGCTTTTGTACCGTATGTGATTTCATTTTGATCGAGCGTTAATTGACTCGAAATGTTCGTGCGATTGCAGTGGGTTCTGTATCGATACATTGATACTAATTGATATGGATTCTACGTTAATCGGGTTTGATTGGTGATTACGTGCGGCGAGTTGCGACGTAAAAGAACGTGACAATTTAATACCGTGATACGTGACACGTAACACGATATTTTTGAAGTTTCGATACGAAAGTAAAACAGAGGAGGTCTCGATGCGAGGATAAGACAATTTGAAACAACGTCCTTACGTTTTCTGAGTTACAGAGGAAACCTGCAAGGAGCCGGTGATCTTTAAAAAGAAAAGAAAAAATGAAAGAAATATTATTATGAATAAACATATATAATTGTAAAACTTTATAATAATATATAATGAATATAAATGAGTATAATTATATAATTATATAAATTGTTCTTGGGAAATCAAGAGTTAAGTTATATATCCAGTGGAGAGAGTATTTTTCTCTTTGTAACCGTGATTCGAGGATTTCTCCCTCTGCTCCGTCAGCTGTTACGCGGTAACAAATCAAGTATAAACCGCAAAATTGTTGCTCAACGCTGAAATGACTCGAGGTTAATGTCTCAAAGCCATTCACGCCGCTCGCAGAGCCCAAGAAAGCATTGTAATCATTATTTCCTCCGCGCTCGACGATTATCCGGTATTCCGTGAGGCAACAATGCAACGCGTATCTTTCGGCGGACTCGTTAAACTCGTTGAATGCGCTAACCACGAGTTACATTCACGTTCGCTCCTCAAATTATCTGTCCTCTTTCGCAGAATTTTCTTCTCTTTTTTTTTGATACTCGAAGTGCATACATGTTCGTCTGGCAACCACGTTGCGCTGGCAACTGATTGCGGACCATAACGAACGACCGAACCGTATACAATAATTCGTCGCTTTCCTTTTGAACTCGTCAGTATGATATCACTGGATAGAAGTAATAATAAATTTATTATTTGTTTTGAGTTACACCTATAGCTATACGTAAAACTGAGAAGATATTGCAATTTTATGGGACAAAAAGTTCTCGACGTGCGTGGCACGTCATTCCGGCGCAAGAGGTTAAAGAATGGTTCGATTAGATCAATCTCTCAAAACCATCTAGAGATCAAGGAATCAATGTCGGCCGGATTGCGTCATTGCACAATCGAATGGCGAACCTCAAGGGAGTATTCTGATAATCCGGCTTAAAAAATCAATTTTTTTTTTTACATTTTCTCAAAGTATATGCTTTCGAAAATGTCCATGTAAAAGGATTTGTTTGAATTCGTAAAAATTAGCAAAGTTATAGATGTTCAAAGGAAACGGTGTACTGCTCGCAGTGTGAGTATGAATATTTTTGTACAACAGGCAACAAAAACTTCAAATGTGTTTTCCTCAAAAAATATTTTATTTTGTTATATTATTATTTTATAATATTTTATTTTTTGTACTGCTCGATTGATTAGTAAGTATGAATGTTTTTGTACAACGGGTAACAAGAACATTAAATGTGTTTTTCTCAAATCCATATTTTTTAAATTGGCTGACGAGATAGCTCATATTTTAGTTGACCGATTGACTTAAAATTTGAAGATCTTCGCCGGATGTACCTTTATCGCATGGATTTCAAAATCTGATGTTTTTTTCTATTTTTTTTTTTTTTACCATCCAAAAGACGAAAAGCACAAGGAAAATCGATATTTTAACTTCAAAATGCTGCCATTTTGTTTAATTTTCGAAATTTCGCTGTTTCCGTGGTTCGTGCGATAGCCAGATTTATACTAATCAAAATGCACTTTGGTTTTTTAGTTTCAAATAACCAGGTGAACCTGAATCACGTCAGCCGTTCGAACCAGTTTTTAAAAACATGCTTTACCTAAGGCTATATAATTTCCACAACTTTACAACGTTAAAAAAAAAAATTGTAAAATACTCTTCAAGTATGAATAAATCTGTGCGCGAAAACTGCATACCAAAATGTATCATGGTTCCCTTAGAAAAAAAAAACATCTCAAAAAGTCGATTTTTTCGAGCCGGATTACCAGACTACGCCCTTAATAATTCCCGTTTGCACAATGTTCCCTGCCCGCCGAACGCTGATGTAACCGCTCGGAAGACAAACGATCGCCTCTAACTAGATACGAAAGCATGTTTCCTCCGAAACATCGGACTCTGAGTATCTGTCTGTGCAAAGCCGTTGCAAAATCGGCCGCGTATCCCCGAGATGGAAACGTGACCGCTGGCGCGATCTTCGCGATTGGCTTCCCATGCGGCACGTGATCCTCGTTCGTTCGAACGTTGCTCCCCCTAGAGAGAAATCCATGGCGCAAGATGATTCCTCGATTCCCGAGGAATCTTCCCAAGCAGACAGCCAAGTAGTATCGCAAGCGGCGTCACGCAAATGTCACGAGACGTATCGAGAGAGGGAATTTATTCGCGTAACCTTGCACGTCGTATCCCTTTCTCCTTTTCTTTCTCCTTCTCCCTTTTCCTCCTTTTTTTCCGAATCCAATTACGACGGTGGACAAGGGACATCGCCGTAAACACGCTTGAAACTGCAGGAAAGATGGTGAAAGAAGTTGACGATGCGACGCGTTCGTCCAAGGTTGACTTCTTTTTTTTTTTTTTTTTTTGTCGAAATATTCTGCGATGTTCACGGACGTATGATTTCTGAAATGTTTCCCGGACGTATTGATCTTTGTCTCTTTTTGACTCTAATCGCAGAAACGGCAAACAATAGTCGCGTTGCCACTTTAAACTACAAGATTAACAGCAAGCTGAGATTACAGTTACTTTAAACCAAGAGCGCGGAGAAAGAAGGGAAGATTAATTTCTGTTTTGGGGAGGAGACAGAAAACAGCCGGGTATGCTGGAACAAGTATGAATGCATGCAAGTATTCGCGGGAACGAGGTGCTCTTATACCTCGCGGTTTTAAAGATACGCTTAAAATGCCTGGCCGTAAATGCCAGGTTGATTCCCGAGGATATAAAAGGAATACACGAGTGTTCTTCTTTCGCCTGTCGTGCGGTAATGACACTGCAAAGAATAATAAGCGAGATTGCTCTCGTCAACCTGCAAAAAGAAAAAAAAGGAAGAAGAAAAAAATGTTGCCTCGCTTGTTCTGAAACGAGAGTCGAGAAGATGATTTATAAATGGAAGGGGCGAGTAGATTGTCGCTTGCAGTGGATTTGTACAGCGTTTGAAACAATTAGGAGGTTAGATTCTTCACGCGTGAGATTCAAACATGTATTTATTGGGTTGTCTGGAAATTGATTTGTCGTGCCGATTTTTAAGGAAAATTCAAAAATAATGGTAGGAATCCCAGCTTGAGACCCCAATTTGTAGGAATTTTGATAACAGGTAGTTGTTTATTTGAAGGTAAATAAAGAAAATTTGTTTAATAATGATTATAAAGTGACGTTTTACACTATTTTCTTAATTGCTAAACTCGCTGGACTAGCAACTCTCAACTCACTGTCTTCTCTCTGGCACACTCACTCCCTTCTTCCTCATCTGCCCAAAATTTGTCATTCACACACACGTCCACACAAACGCATCCATACCCTTAATATCTTAAATGCTAGACCTGGAGGACTAGCCATAAATAATCTCAAGTCCCAGGTCTAGCATTCTCTACAGTACGCCACTTGGGACATCTGGTTGCAATTGTTGGGCACTGGAGAAAGTTCTGGGCCCTTTCCCAGAATTTGCTCATCCCACAATAATATCTGTCTATGTATCGACGTTTATTCATTCAATTACGTATTCATCATTTTGTTCTACAACCTTTCTACAACCTTTCTTCACCTTTCATTAAAGCAGCTTGAAGATTCTATATTTCCAGAACGTCTCAGGTTTCGCAATGAAAAACTTCTCAGAGTGGTTTTTTATGTTGATCAAAGAATTGAAGTTTTTGCCACTAACATACCGGAGTCAGAATTGTTTTGATTTTGATGAAATTTCGCACGAATTGTAAGCAACGATTCTACAAATCGTTTCTCGTTGAGGACAAAGTGTATATTTTCGCGCTAGACTTAGGTGACGTTCTGCTGACGGACTGCTCCTCCGTGCCCTCCTTCGGGTGTATATATCCTTCGTTCTGACCTTCGTCCAGGTACCCTAGTTCTGATTTACGGCCATCCGTCATAAATCTTGGGACCTTACGGGCATCCGTCATAATCTTTGGGACCTTACGGGCATCCGTTATACTTTGGGACCGTCACCTGGTCCTTAACCTTGAGTAGCCTCTTCTACCGAGTAGGCAAAGAAGTCTTCCCCTAGAAACGGCCGGCGTGGCTAACATTCGCTTACAGAATGTTTCAAAAAAATGTTCGATCAGTATTTTTTTTTATCGGTAATGGTCGATGTTGAAGAAGTGAAAACTAGCCTCAAAGTTAGGGGTGCGAAACATATTTTGTCAAATATCTCGGGAATTATTGAAGATACCGTTTTTGTGTGAATTGATGAAAATTAGTGTTTTGCAAACAAACCTTTTGTTTAAACGATATATAAAACGATATATAAAAAATCGTATTTTTGGTAAGTTTTCCTAAGTAAATGTTAATAAATTTTCTCGAATATTGTTTATGAATACTATATATATGAACACAAATTACGGATAAAATGGAATCTTGATTTTTTTTATTACAAAAAAATTTATTATTTTCAAATCTTTTTTACTGAACGTGTAAAGCAAAATGTGTACTAGAATTGTTTTCTGATTGTAAATTGAAATGTTCTAAAATATTAAATTTTGATATATTTATGTATTATAATAATCTCTTGATTTAGTCATCTCGTCCAACTTTTCTTCTAAAAAAAAAAAATACGTTGGAGTATGAATAAGAAATGCTTTAAGAATATGTAACACGAATCGTACGTTTTCAATAAGTTTGACATATTCAGTCGTGTTCCAATACCATCTAGTAAAAATCGGCAACTAACTTTCCGGGGGACAACCCAGTAATAAAATTAGCGCTTTGGGAAATACGTAATTTACGAGATAATTCGCGAGGAAATTCATCAGCCTAAAATCTCGATTTGTTGGACGTTGGCCACCGAAAACGCAGTTCGACGGTGCAGCGTAAAATCGCCAACGGGTATCACGGATACCACAGACTCGTTATCAATCAATTGTATAAACGGTGCCACGTTCAATATTGACGTATGTGTTATTCGTGCGAGCATGGTGTGTCGTAAACACAAATTGTTAGGACGCTAGATAATGGATCATGGTTCGTTGGTTACGGATAACACCGCGGATTCACTATATTAATTGTTGTGATACGACAGCATGGAGGTGCGAATTCGTCCATCCTGCAACATTTAATAATTCGTTCGTTAAACCAAATTTGTTTTGTTTTTGCTCGCGATACTTGTACAAAACGTATGTGCGTGTGTGTGTGTGTGTGTGTGTGTACTTGTTTAACAATTTATTGTCATTAACAAATGTATTTTATTTGCGAGATAAACGCGATCGACGTGCAGAAGTGAAAATGGGGAAATTCATTTCAAACTGCAACGTTGAGGGACGATCGTTTTTAAAGGAATATTCAAGAGCAGTTAACGAAGCGACGAAAGTCCTTGAAACAGTAGAATGCGTATTAATATTTAATTAAGTCATTAATAAGACATTAATGATTTGTACTGATTCGAATTGATAAAGATTTTCGAAACGTTTGCGAAAGCTCAACGGCAAGTGTCGCAAGCCACAAACATGACTAATTTAACAAGCGGGCTGCTCCAGTTATCACTGTAATAGCGAGCGATTAACGCGATCGTGTTCCCGAGCTCGAAACACACCAACTGTTTACAGACTTATTTCCTGACTGTAAAATGTCTGTAATTTGTCTTGCCGCCGAGATAAAACGAACCTTTTGCTCTTCAAGAACGTGTTTGTCTCACAGTTAATTTACATACGTGCGTCAGCCGAATGAGCGACCTCGGCCACCTCGTCCATCAAATTCACAAGTTTCGAGGTCTCGCTAACATGGAATAAATTGTAAACGTTTGAATAATTACGCGCGAGGGAACTTATTAGATGTAAAAAAAGAAAATTTGTTATTCGATACGTGGAAGTTGGATAAAGTCGCCATGTCTATAATTGGCATGCTTCGTGGATCGCCGATGACCCGTGGTTATCAGTTGCGAAACTTTCTTCTTTCAGATAAAGAAAGATATCCACTTGCATGTCTTGTTTGAGTAACGAGGGCACAAGATTTGGCAATTGTAATTTTTCTCTTTTCAATTTGTATACAAAAGAAAAAAAAATATATATATATATAAAATATATATAAATATATAAATATATACATATATACATATGAAAGAAAGTTAATGATATATAATTATATATAATGATATATGAAAAATAATAAAATGAAAATAAAAGTTAATGATATATAATTATATAAAAATGATATGTAAAAAATTAATAAAATGAAGAAAAATATATATATATATAAACATTATAAAAGAATGTTATTATTAGCAATGTAAGTCAAGGATAAGTTGCGCAATTGTCGCAATCGTTTAAATGAAGATCGAAAGTAGTTCATTCGCGGAGACGTAACTTGCAATTTAGCGATCGTTGCGCTTGGAATACGCAAACAAAACACTTCGTATATAATAAGAAGCACGGAATGTCTGACACAAATGTCTGCGCTCGATCGACTCGGTCAGCTTTAAATCAGTTCCCAGTGTCTTATCTTATACGGCTTCGGGTTGCAATCTTTCTTCGGTTTCTTCAAATCGTAAAAACGAAACTGGCGCATTGAATCAGCCAAGACTCCGGAAACCCATTTTTTGATTCAGTCGTCATGTAGCGGACACTGCATACAATAAACGAGAAACAAAATATAATGTATCGCTTGGTCGTTCTATTATATATTTCACCCGTTTAGTAATAACAATTATATAATCTTCCTTTTAATATTTATTATCTAATTCTCTATTTTTGGGAAAGTAGGAAGTATCTATCATAGTTTCCTTTCGCATTGATGTAAGAAACTAGTTCCAGATATTTAAATTTTCAATAAAAGTATTAATTGCAGCAAAAGTGTAGGAGTAATATGTATATACTGCAGCCAGCGATACTTTGCGAATACTCATTCGTCAGAAATCTTAGAACCAGAGCGATAAAAAGAAATCACGCGTGATAAAAACGTGTCATTATACAGATATGCATATTATTATGCGTCTCTGTCTCTCATTCAACACTTGAACATATAAAGTTGATAGTAAACTGATCCTAAGCTTCTAAACATAACAAATTTTATTACACTAGACTTTGATTGAACTCAATTTTATAGAAAGTATGATGGTATAATATAGAAATCAAAGTGTCTAACCACGTACAATGTATCAATCTCCACGTCGCTGATTAAAAGAAAAAAACCTGAAACGATGGAAAGATACGACAATCAGCAACGGCTGATTGCAAGATCATCGGTTCGATGGAATTAGTGCAACAAGTGTGTAGTGGCAACAAGTGTGGCGATGATTAAAACGGCAACGTTGGGCGGCTTGCGTTATCTTTTGCAGTCTTGCAACAAGCATTCAGTCAGTGACCCATAACAATTAGTCTCACGAGGGAAGGGGACAGCCACTACGATGCAGAGGGGAATGTCGATTAACGGAAGTGGAATAAACTTGGGTGATCCGGTAGGGTAAGTCCATCTGGACTTCTTGACCCTTCTCGGTCTTCTCTCTTTCACTCGCGTAATTCGCCCAATAACGACGGACACCGAGCCTCCAGCTTTGATAACGTTGGTATGTAAAGGGTTTAGTACAAATTTCATTTCATATTTCATACCTCAATATTTCATTTAATTTGGCCGACATCTGTTCTGGTTTTGAAGTTTCAATGGAATACTCCAAAGTTCATCAACATTTTACGATAATTTCGATTAATTGCCAAGAGAAGAAAGAAGCTTTCGCAAGCTTGCGCAAATGTTTGGAAAAGATTTAATAACAGCAAGTTAAGAGAAACAACGTGAGAGGAGAGCTTTAGTAACAACTATTATAACATCCCAGCAGCCATCAACCTAACGCGAACATCAGCCTAACGACATAATAATGCAACGATATCGTTCAACAACATAATGATGCCAACATAACGATATACAAGTACAAAACCGTAGTGTACTAATAAGCCTATCAGTGTAGCATAACGATGCACAATGCGACCGATATATAACTATCTAATTCGTAAGTTCCACCAACAATGCATCTGCTAAAGTTTGGAACTTTTAGGGTAGATAGTACTCGCCGAAATATGAAAAATAGTCGTAAACATGAGTCGAAAAATTAATATAATAGTTTCAAAATTATATAAACGATTTTTTGTTCCGGTTGAAATCGGCTTGCGAAACAGTTAGAACACATCCTTGGAAATCTTTGAAAGAGTACGTAAAGAGGTTACGTAGAAAAAGAAGAAATTATAATAAAGTAAATCACTATAGTATGATAGCTCTTTCGTTTCTTCAACCTAAACAAAAAATCGTTTATAATTTTGAATTTCGTAATTTTAAAATATTATAATATTATAATTTTTTAATTATAATAATATTATATAATTTTAATAATGATAATATTATAATATTATAATTTTAATTATAATAATAATAGTAATATTGTAATATTATAATTTTAATAATAATAATATTATAATATTATAATTTTAATAATAATAATATAATATTATAATTTTAATAATAGTAATATTGTAATATTATAATTTTAATAATAATAATATTATATTATAATTTTAATAATAGTAATATTATATTATAATTTTAATAATAGTAATATTATATTATAATTTTAATAATAGTAATATTGTAATATTATAATTTTAATAATAATAATATTATATTATAATTTTAACAATAAAATTATATTATATATAATTATATATAATTTTATTATATTATATATATATATAATTA
The DNA here is from genome assembly GCF_011392965.1 of Frieseomelitta varia. NCBI lineage: Eukaryota > Metazoa > Arthropoda > Insecta > Hymenoptera > Apidae > Frieseomelitta > Frieseomelitta varia. The sequence goes on from NW_025109550.1 coordinate 1,519,531, forward strand.
TATTATTATAATATTATAACATTATTATTTTAATTGATTTTTATTTTTTATTAATTTTTCGACCTACGTTTCTTACAACTTTATTCGGTGAGTGCTATCTACCCTAGAAGTTACGAATCCTTTTTTCTACTCACCCTGTATCAAACTACATCGGTGGAAGATCGAAGAAGCAATACGCGAAGAAACTGATATGTGAAAATTAATGTAAATTCGAGACGTTCGGAACGCACGTGTGCGCGCAGCCGACTCGATGCGCGCGCGTTGAGTAATGGCGCGAATGCGTAATCATTTAAACATTTCGCGCGTATCGGTAAGGTTAAGCGCGGAACAGTCATTCGGAGAGAAAATTAATCGCGACCAAGTTGGACGGGGCTGCGGATTCTATTTACGAATTGCGTGTCTCCCTTTCTAAATCCGTCATACGATAGCAATGCGAAGAATGAAGGGAACACGTCATTTTCATCTGCACCCGTGCTACAGAGGGACGAAATTGATGTACATATTCGCCGGAGTGAAAGACATTGTTGTGAGATGGATCAAAGTACCAGAGAGGGAAAAAGAGAGAGAGAGAGAGAGGGAGAGAGAGAACGCAGGATTAAACGAGATGCGAGTTGTTGAAGAATGTCTGTAGTCATACATTTTTTTCGAAGTAACTAGGCTAACAAACGTTGACACCGGTGAATGTAGAATGTATAATTGACGATTTAGAAAATTACTCTATAAATTTTCAATACCTGCATCGTTGAGCATCGATCGCTTTATTTCTCCAAAGTAGGAAAAAGTTTCACGAGTTCAACCTATTAGATCAAGTCCAGTTTCAACAGCGTACTGTCAGTTCTTTTTGTTTCGTTTTCTTCCCCATTCAGACCTGCCATTTTAGGAATGGACATCCAGAGAACCATGTTAGACACGAGCTCGATAGGCCAGCAAATATCAGTCGCGTCGTTAAAGTGCACGTGCATCGTGATTCACGAGCGCAATAATTGTGACAGTCGTTTATTATATACCTCTCTCTTTCTCTTTCTCTAAATTCCATGGTTCTTCTAGAAAACACGGGAACTTGCGTCTGCGAATCCTGGCAGTTGCATACGAATCGCAGATTCAGCCACGATTTAACTAAATCCATCGATGTTGCGAATCGAGTTGCTGTGCACAACTGCAAATGACTGTACGGTGATGAATGGTGATGAAAGTGACGGCGAGAAAGCCGATAATTATGCAGGGAGTCTATTGCAGCGGGTAATTAACATGTTCGTCGAGTCACAGCTCGTCTTTGAAAATTTTTGCGAAACTTACGTATGCTGTGTTCGACGTTTCGCTATTTTACGTGCTTCTCTGTTTTCCACGATGCACGAAATGCAAACAAAAATTTCGCAACGTAAGTTGCTTATTTGTTGAACCACAAATTGTATATTGTATTTCACACAACTCTCCAGAGAAAACGATCTTCGATCGTCCACATCGTAATAACAATCCCGATTTCTATACGCGTTCCGCAGACTCAATTCGAAGAAAGTAAAATTATAACGCATTTTATATCGTCATATTGCAACGCAAACTCATTGCAAAAATTACTTTAGAAACTAGGGGACATGAGTGATAGTCACAAAAATTTAAGCATATAATTGTAACCAAATTACAAAGAGTCTTCGAATTTAACCTATTAAGTATAAATTGGCTAATTGTAGTTCAAATCACGGCCAATGGTAGGCATTTTATAGTCTCAATTCGAAGAAAGTAAAGCAAATTCATCAAAAAAGAAGTTGACAAGCTAACTTTAAAATACGCAATAGTCACAAAAATTCAAATATATAATTGTAACCAAATTATAAACAGTCTTCGAATTTGACCTATTAAGTATGAATTGGCTAATTGTAACTCAAATCACGGCCAATGATAGGCATTTTATGGTTTCAATTCGAAGAAAGTAAAGCAAATTCATCAAAAAAGAAGTAGACAAGCTAACTTTAAAATACACAATAGTCACAAAAATTCAAATATATAATTGTAACCAAATTATAAAGAGTCTTCGAATTTAACCTATTAAGTATAAATTGACTAATTGTGGCTCAAACTATGGCCAATGATAGGCATTCCACAAATCGAAGAAAGTAAAACTACTACAACGCAAACTCACCATAAAAGAAGTAGACAAGCTAACTTTAAAATACACAATAGTCACAAAAATTCAAATATATAATTGTAACCAAATTATAAAGAGTCTTCGAATTTAACCTATTAAGTACAAATTGGCTGATTGTGGCTCAAACTACGGCCAATGATAGGCATTCCACAAATCGAAGAAAATAAAACTACTACAATGCAAACTCACATAATAAAAGAAGTAGACAAGCTAACTTTAGAAACTTGGGAGACACAGCCAATAGTTGAAAAAAATTTAAATTTCCAAAGCCTTTGAATTTAAGCTATTAAGTGTAAATTGGCTCAAACCACGATCGCGTGATTTAAATGGTGGTCGCTTAAAAAGTCATCTCCTCGAGGATGATTCGTTTGCGAGGCCGCTTCCGGTGTCTAATCCACCGCGCAAAGACCCCTTTCGACTACACGACCGCGCTACTTAAGTAATTCCTCCCCATTTGCCTCTGCGTCACGTAGACCTCGCTTCTTCCAGCAGCGACAACTGAATCGCAACGTCCGCGACCGCTCGATTGTCCTTTCAATCGTGACTTTTTTTTTTCATGACCGCGTCTCCTCGCCGCGTCGTTACTTGCATCGTTTACCGCGCATCTGACATTCGGTGTAACGAAGATTTCCTCTCTCTCATTACAGGAATACTCCTCTAGAACTCTGTTGCGTCTCGAGAGGACAAGATAACGCCGAAAGGTACGTGTTTCGTGCGTGTTCGAGCGATCGTCGTTGCGGTTAGGTGCTTTTTCGATTGTTTGACACGTGACATGACGTGGTCACGACGGTTCGTAGCTGCGGTGACGTTAGGGTTGATTTTTAGAAAAATTCCGATATTCGGTGCGGTCTTTTTCTCTTGTCCAATTTTTTTTTTTTTTTTTTCTCTTTTGTCCACGATGAAAATGCCACGAATGACAAACATTTTCTAGAAAATTTCCTTTATTTGATCGACTCGGACTTTCGACTTTCTAACGAATCAGCTGATTCATTGTACATAGTAGTCTTTAAATAACTCTTGAAGTATCCGGTCGCTGATAGATCTGTACACAGAAACGAACACAGAAGCTGTCTAGTCACTTTTTCTTTCTTTCAAATTCCTGCTATTGCCACTACTGGCAACGCGAGAACGCGGCTCAATTGCAAATTAATTGTTCGACAATTTCATTCATCGCGAGTACAGCCAGTCGTTCCAATGTAGGGAACACGCTGATACGTAATGACATGAACCAACAGTGCACGCGTGAAACTCAACATAAGAGCAATTTCTCTCCGAATCCCCGCAGAGTATCGAATATACATATGTACCTCGACTCGAGGCGATTCTTCAGGAGTGAAACGCAGCGGCGGAATGACGAAACGCGTCTCTCGGGAGACGACCACGTCGTTCATCTCCCCCGTCTCGATCGTACGATGCATAACACTTATTACACAACTGTCTGTATGTATATATACCTGGTTGGTGCAGCATCGCGCAAAAATATCGATGGTGTTCACGATCGTTCAGTTTCACGAGACTTTCTACGTTCTTACGCTTGTGTACGAAAGTCTGTTCAGAGTGGCGAGGCTGAGGAATATTTGTCTCTCTTCCAATGAAATCGAACACGGTTACGTCCGTGACATGCAGACGTTCACGTTCTGCGAATCGAACGACGAATTTCCCTTTCGCTGTCCTTGAAGGATTTCAAGGAGAACGCCAATCAGGTTACGAACGCGCGAACAATGCGCGCCGCGTGCGAACTTCACCCGTTTAGCACGCCCGTGAACTTCTAATCGCGGTGACAACGCCGCTTTCTTGCCGCCTAACCGGAAGAACGGCGAAAGTGGAACCTGTTCCACTTCCGTTTCACCAATTTCGATGCTCCAACGTCCACCGCTATGGCGGATGCGCCACATTGCACCGCTCACGTTCTGCTGGTATTACGTACACTCCACTCCGAAAGTGTTAGGACACTTACAGAAAATGAAATGAAAATTTGAAAGAAATTGTTATAATTAGGAAATTATTATAATTTCTGAAATTTATTTCAAAGTTAGTTTATTTTAAAGTTATATTAAGTTGGGAGAGGTATATATAGTTTACATTATAGTTAATAGTTTATTACATTATTTAGTACATTATTACAGTTATTATTTATACAGTATATTTATTATTACAGTATATTTAGTACATTATAGTATATAGTTTACATTATTTGTTATACAGTACATTATAGTATATGGTTTACAGTATATTTATTATACAGTATTATTTAGTACATTATAGTATATAGTTTACATTATAGTAAATAGTTTATTACATTATTTAGTACATTATTATTACAGTTATTATTTATACAGTATATTTAGTACATTATAGTATATAGTTTACATTATTTGTTATACAGTACATTATAGTATATAGTTTACAGTATATTTATTATACAGTATTATTTAGTACATTATAGTATATAGTTTACATTATAGTAATAATAACATTAATTTTGCTAAAAGAAAGTTAAATTTTTCATCGATATATCCACCGCGGTTTTTTTAATTAATTGTTCGACTAATTTCGGCATTTTATTAGTTTCTCTATTTCTGATACTATTTGGTTCCATGCATTTTGTAGTTTGTTCCATAAATCATTTTGGGACTTTGAATACACCTCACGGATTTTCCGATCTAAATAATTCATTCCAAATCTTCTCTATTGGGTTCAGATCGGGGAATTGAGGGGCACAATTATTTTTGATTCATCACTCTGTTCTAAATGTTGCAAATAGTCTTTACAAACCCTTGCAGTGTGCTTGGGATCGTTGTCATGCATGAAAATAAAATTTTGGCCTCCCAGATGATATGGCATGATCACGTACAATAGACAAATATTGTTCTTTTTTCAGAATCCCTTCGATTTTTATTAAATCACCAACACTATTTGCTCCAATACACCCCCAGACCGTGTTTAACTGTGTTTAACTGTGGGTACGATACAGTCAGGAATTATTTTTCCTTCAGGTCTTTTAAAAACATAAACTCGCCGCTTGCAACCGAACACCTGAAATTTAGATTCGTCGGTCCATAAAACATTTTTCCACTCTTCGACTGACCAATTTCGATACTGTAGTCTTCCTACTTTATTTTATGGTCTTAATAATGGTTTCTCTTTATATAGCTACGTATCCACGAAAAAATTATCCTAATACTTTTGGAGGGGAGCGTAACTGTCGAAACTCACGCTCCCGTAGGCGTTAATTTTGGTTAATTGTACACCTCGTTGGAAATGATTAAAGTATTGCGTGTATCGACGATTGAAAGGTTTCACTGCTCGTACCGCCAGTGAAAAACGTATTTCTTACCTTTTGTGGAAGAACGATTTCGAGATTCGATTGGTCTATGTTTCTATTTAATTTTGAAAGATCTATTTAATTTAAGAGATTTTAATTTAACCTTTGTGAGAGTTTTATCGTTTCTTTTATTATCGAAGCAATTATATAGGGTTATAGTATTTCTTGACACGTTAAGTGCTGTGCGTACTTCGTTTAACGGTAAGAAAAACACAAGATCACGGCACGATCCAGCATCTCAAGATGCCGAAAATTTTGTAAAAATTATTTTGTAGAAAATACAAGAAATATTAGTAGAAAAACCACATCTTTGCCTAAGCTCTTTCAATAAAATCCATTAAAATTATTATCGCATCATTAATACTGTATAACAGAAGCAATACTTAGCTACTATTCTTTCCTGTAATCTTAAAGTTTTTCAAGTTTTAATACACGTGTCTCACCATCTATCAACATGGTAGCACTTAACGTGTTAACGAAGTATATATATATAAATATACTCGATAGTTGCGTTAAGAAAAAAAAAAATAAAAAATAAAAAAGCTCGATTCTCAGCTCCTCCCTTAAACGCGAATTTCTTTCACGCTTGTTGGCGTATTAGATGTCAGCGTTGAAAGGCAGTGTGCTTTCACGCGTCTCGCTGTATTAAATATTAAAATGGCAGAGGATGAGGTCATCTTGAGGCGCCGACGATTCTGTGCGCGATGAGTTCTTTGTTGTAATCTTATGAATATGTATGGAAACTTTCGTTTGCCCGGCAACTGTGAATCTGGGTATGTGGAACGATCTTCCTTTCGAGATAGATCGGCAAATAGCTCGCTTCCTATTATGTAAACTCACAGCACGCATACGTGGGTGTTTTTTTTTTTTTTTTTTTTTTTTATCAAAGGAAGATGCTTGAAATATAATGACTGGTCGGTCAAGAAAAATGGACAGAAACAGCAAGGATAAGGATACGTAGTTTTATTAGAACACTTTCAGGATTTCCAAATTTCCCTTCCCTTCTATAAATTATTCGTCACAAATTTGAATTTGAGCATATTAAAGGATAAGCTGTAATTAAATTAAATATAATTTGTAAATAATTTATAGAATAATAGTTACAAATATAATTTGAATACAAGTATATTAAGATGAAGGACGTTTAAAAAAAAAAAAATAACACATCAGTTTCAATTGACTTTTATCGTTAATAACGCTATAGAATCTATAACTATAAATAAGAGTGTATATTTGTGAATATACTTGTATTTTTTTCCTTTACGTTTATTGCATTATAAATTTCGAGAGGCCCATAAAATGTGCAACGCTGGCCCGATATCTCGCGTGGAAGATTTCAGTTTCACTTTCACTTCGACCACGCAGTACCCGATTCTTGTAATCACTCTGCCGTAATACCTCAAATACTATAAAATGCATTTATTACGAATCCGGGCAATGTAATGTCGAGAAATTAATTGACGTAATTCAATTCTCGTAAGCCTCGTATCCCATGAGTTCTGCGAAGTTTAATAACTTTTGCTGCTGAAATAATAAATATCGATTTCACACAACCCAAATTACATATCTCTTATATACTTGCTTCACTTATGTTACGTAATGGTTATAAAGGTACTCTTTTATTATATATTATATATTATATATTATATATATATATCGAAATTGCAATATCTCATTTTAAACACAAATAAGCTGAATAATATATAATATATAATAATATATAATTCAATTTATTTGTGTTTAAATGAGATATCGCAATTTTTGCACGCATTTCATTAAGTTATATAATTCTTACATTTCTCTATTGTGTACTAAGAAACAGTGTGAAATTAGATAACCTTCTCTGAATGCTAGGACTCAAATACACACACACACATACACAATATATCACTCAGCTTACTTGTGTTTAAAATGAGATATCGCAATTTTTGTTCGTATATTGCATTAAGTTAGGTAATTCTTACATTTCTTTATTGTATACTAAGAGGTGGTGTGAAATTAGGTAACCTTCTGTGAACCTCCTTTAGGAATCAAATGATAGATTAATTAATGTTTCGCATATCCCTTTGATAATTTCATTTTTCGAATAGTGGCTCGTTACAAATTGTAAGTAGAATTATAATTTTAAGTCTCTTTGACGTTGAGAAGCGTTAACGGTAGAAGTCGAAGAAATTTGTCTTCCCTATTGTACGTTCCAAGGAACATTATACTTCAGGAACACTACGCTTTTAACCCACCAGAAGAAGCTCTTGTGCACTTCCGTTTCTTTGTTGCTACGAGCTACACTCTCAGTAGAAATAGTCACGTTTTTACCGTATTAATTGACGCTTCAATACGGTACTTCTTTCTCCGAGCTCATTGTCATTGTTCGTTTATTCGAATACGCGAGTTTTTTTTCTCACGAGTCAACCAAGAAAGAGCTCGATTAATATGGGGAGTATTGGAACAGCAATGAAAGAAAGATACATCTGAACGCTTGGAAAAAAAAAAAATCTGCAAGAGGACTATAATTTATAAAACAATAAAATTATTCCCACTCAGGATCAGAAGTGAGAAGTGAGATGATTTTGTGGACTGGTTCAATCATTTGTCACTGCACGTTCGACGTCTCTTTGCATGGAAGAACAACAAGCAGTTGATAGAAAGCGGTCTTTCTCTCGATCGTATTCGAATCACGAACGTTAACAGAAAACGATAGGAACGATCAGCGAAACCAAAGTGACGGAGGAAAGAGCGAGCGCATAATTGTCCTCTTGGGACAGAGAAACGTTCAACAAGTAATTACAACGGCCAATGTTTCTCCGGATGTTAATTGAGGTGAAACATTCGCGTTCGCCAGGACGACTGCCAGGTTGGAAGAAGTCCAAGGGTCCGGGCACGACCTTCGCTCGTTACGCGATCCATGCACGAGCGAATGCGTTTAACGACATTACCACGAGACCTTGTTCTTGAAATACTTTCTCACAGACGACGCGAAATGGGACGAAAGAAGGTACGAAGGCTCGACGACGAGTTGTAACCTTCGAGGCAAGTTTTTAGAGATTCTAATGCGTGCTATTAGATTATCTCAGAAGACTTGTCGCTGAATTGATGTCGACGCATCTCTTGCAAAACAACTTTTTAAAAAAAAAAAAAAAAAAAAAAAGTAACGTTGGAGCGTTTTCTCGAATTAAACGTTTGACTCTTTTTTATTTTTCTTTTGTTTTTATTTTCATTACTCATAATCGCTTCAATCAATCACTTGCGCGGGTTATTATTATTAACGACTTGAAATTAAATCTTGTGAATCTAATTTATTATAAAACTATTGTTAGATTTAGTCGTAAAAATTTCTTAATTTTAGGAACGCTTCTTCATCATTTGGGTTGTTAGTCAAGGAAGAACTTATGTTTAGTTGATGTCTATCTATTTTCTGTACTGGACAATAATACGTTCCGCCGTCAATTGAACTTTGCACAAATTTCAAGTTGGGGGCAGACTCTGGACGTTTTGAAAAATATTCAAACAAACGTTATTTTTATATTACTTTTCAAAGTTATTTCAGAAATGATCTATTTGTAAAATAGATAAAAATAACGAGATCATATTATTAAGTATTTCATACAAGAATTTCAATTAACTTATTTCCAATTAAATGATTCATTTGTTATTTCATGAAATAACAAATATCTCTTATTTGCTAGAATCGTTTTTTGTTATTTGATTTCGATGGAAATAACTGGTATCTTGAGTTATGGAGTCTTCTTTGTTGAGGAGGATACTGGTAGTTGAGTTTGATCATTATGGCCCGTTATGTTCCTTGAGATTACAACTTGTTCGTGTCTTGGTAGAGAACGAACAATTGTCTTCTTAAAAAATTCATTTTTAATTTTTCATTTATTTTTTTTTTATTTTTTATTTAATTTTTATTAGCCACATGAGGATTTTTACATTGATTTCACTGTTTTATGCTAAGAAGTACAGATTCCGGAGGTAAACTGTCGGTGTAACGTCGATCAGCGAGTTAGCTGCTTCTTTGACTTCGCAAGAAACGCTCAAAGTTGCAAGAACGTGGAGAAAAATTTCGTAAGGCAGGAAAAACGTTAGAGACAGGGAAAGAGAGAATGCTGAAAAGCCAGATTTACTATTTATTCTCTCTTACGTTCAGTTATTAATACGGAAAAGTAAACGATTCGTGGCGTTTCATTGTTAAACGCGCTCCACCAGCGATATATGCATACCGTTAACACAGAGCGGCGCATAAATCGCAGTCGATGTGCACAACGATCAATCGTGTCGCGTGGACATTTATCAAGATGCACGGGCTCACGTGTACGCGGCCAACCGAGACGAACGACAATCACTGTCCGGGAACCATTCCTTGCAGATCCTCCTCGAGCCTTCAGGACAAGAAAAATCCAAATGATTGAGAGAGGGATCAAACTGTGGTTTCGTCGGTCGTACGAAACGGAAAAATCGTTAAAACTTCGATCTTCACTGATATTATTATATACTATATATATATATACATATATATACATATATATACTGATAATTAATATTATATATTTGATATTATACAGAGTGAATAGGAAAAAGTTCTGTATATTTCTATGCTAGATAGTAGATAGCTCGCTGAAACATGGAAAAAAATCCTAATAAACACGGGTCGAAAGATCAACAGTGTCAAAGTTATAAATTTTGTTAGATAAGATTTTTTGTTTCGGTTGAAATCGACTTGTGAAAAAGTTAGAACATCTGGGTATCTTTGAAAAAATTTAACTTTAACACGAAAATATTAAGTCAAGCGTCATGCATAGAAATGGAAGGACATGTAAAAGTCTCCTGTAATCAGAAAAAGAAGAAATCATACAGTAAACCACTACCTACATTTAGTACGATAGCTCTCGAAGCGAAAGAATTCGTTTCTTCGGTCAAAACAAACAATTAAAATTATTAATTTTTCGACCCACGTTAGTTAGGATTCTTTTTCATGGTTACTACTTTTCGACGAGTACCATCTACTCTAGAAGTTGTGAACCTTTTTTTCTATTCACCGAGTATATGTAAGTAGCACACGAGACTGTGGAAACTATTTCGAGAAATTCTTCTTCTCTCCTTAGTGATATTCATTTTATCATTACTTGTCAACACATGTAGGATTATTAGATGCGTTAAAATGAGGGAGATTTATATATGATATTTATAGTATTATAATAATCATTATATCATTATAATAATAATTAAATTATGATATTTATATCATTTTATAGTATTTTATATATTTTATAATATTTTATACATTTTATATATTTTATAATATTTTATACATTTTATTTTTTTTATAATATTTTATACATTTTATATATTTTATAATATTTTATATATTTTACAATATTTTTACATTTTATATATTTTACAATATTTTTACATTTTATATATTTTACAATATTTTTACATTTTATATATTTTATAATATTTTATACATTTATATATTTTGTAATATTTTATACATTTTATATATTTTATATATAGATAATTTCTAAAAGAAATGATAGATCAGATGCCAAAATGAGTCTGAAATCTCCACAAACCGCTGTCCGACCTCTGAGCAGCGGTTTGTGAAGATTGCACCGCTGCTGAAGAACCGCGTTAGACCAAGGTGTTCACCCGATGGCTAGGTGGGGATGAAGGCCACGTACTGCTTCTGCAAATGCCTCGACGATGTGCACCTAGACCTACAAAACGAGATAACTCGCGGCGATCTACCGGCGCGGTGACTCGTTGCGTCGCGCGTACACTCGCGGATCCGAGGTGCCGGTAGACGCCAGCTGAGACGATATCGAGAGCCGAAAACACCTGTTTGCCGATTCATTTTGTGATGCACATGCCGTACCTCGTGTCAGATACAACTTCAACAAATTGGAGATAGTGAGATTAGTAGTTTTTTAATCAATCGTGGCGGAGCTGTGAGATCGATGGTGCGAGAAAGTTGTGCATCGTTCGCCACGTTTCAAGGATCAATTTTGTAAGGTTCGTTGTGCGTTCGTCATTTGATTTCTTTCGTTCTGGAATTATTCGTTGCGAAGCAGAAGATTTAACATATCGGAAAATAAATAATGTTTAAAGCTTCTTATACTACCATCTGATCAGAGAAATTCTCAAGTATCGGAACGAAGAAATATCGATAGAATGTATAAAAAGCTTCGCAAAGGATTGAACACGTCGGGAAGCAATTTCCGTGTATTTCAGCGAGGCATATTTTAACGATTCGCACGATGTCGGAGATTTCAGCGTCAAAGTTAGCATCGCGAAAAAAAGAAACGCCGTTTAACAGACTCGAAGGAACGCTGAGAATCCACAGAGAGAAGAAATTGCAGAGAGGGAAAAGCGGTCGGGTCAGGTATCCCCACAATCCTCTTACGCTTTATATTAGTGGAATCGATATTTTCGAAGCTACCAACAATTCCAATGCGAGAAACTTGCTTCCCTGTGAGACCTAACTGTCATGTCCAGTAATGTGACGTAACAACGACTAATTGCTAAACTCGACAGCTTCAACAAATATATCTCACAAACTTCCTTTTTGAAAAAAATAATCTTTGCCACCAGTCTCTGTTGCCTGTGAATAATCTGCACATCCCCTCCCATAGATCGTTAAAAGGATTGCACTCGGCAAACCCACGCCTACACAGTGCAGAATCCTGGAATTCGATTCATTATTTCAGTGTTGAAGCAGCCTGGTGGTCGTGTCTGTTCCAGGTGGTTTCGCCGTAGGCAGCCGCGAGAGATGTGGTCGCGCACGCGATTCTTGCTCCTGGCGTGGACGATCGTGCTGTTGGCTGGTGCACGGCTCAGCAACGGATCGCAGAGGCCGCGTCTCGGCGGCGCCGTCAACATCTTCAGCCGTTACGGCTACCTCAGCATTAGCATGAGAGTGGTCCCCAGAAACGACACGGACACGTGGATCTTCCGAGAGCCGACACTGGACGTTTTCAGGAATCCGACACCGGTGGTCGTTAAACAACGGCAACAGGCGGCGGTGTTCGACGGAGACTTCCACATGGAGTTCTGCGACAACGTCCGACAACTATTGCAGGCCTATTTCCGGGACTTCACGTTCGAACGGCTGGAGAGACCGTGGCGAGCTTTCAGCGGCAGCTGGTCCAAGGCGGCCATTGCTCGCCACTTGGGCATCAACTCGTCCTTCATCACCGGTGAACATTGTTACGTGCTGGTGCGTGTTGCCAGGTTCCGCGAGAATCAGAAACTGGCCAGTGCCGCGGACTCGATGATTCTGGACGAGGCTGTGCTCCGGGAAACGGAGAACGTCACGATTGGAGATACGGCCAGCGTCGTTCGATTCATCAAACACTTTGGATCGCACTACATCGCTGCTTACGTCACTGGCAACTCTTTGTATCAGGTAAACACAGAGATGAATTATTAGCGTACAATTATATCGTTACGAAATTTTGCAGAAGCGCTTCCTTCAGGATGGAGTATTTTTCAAAAGTAATGTCCCCTGAAAGGATGATCCCCTCCGCATGTAACAAACATTTGAATCCTCGTATATATCCTCGTATAAATGCTCATGCAATTGATTTATGGCTGCATAAAATTTATTGCCTCGAGCCTCGCTTCCGAGAATCAATTTGAATCTCCACCTAGTATCATCAAACCATCTCCACTCACGCCACGGTTGCAAAACGTTACCAAAGAAATCCTGTTTCGACAACCAATTGCTTCTCCCACGTTGAAATTGCAGCTTGGAAAATTATATAATGTATGCACTAACGTGTCGTTTTCTGTATCTTTCTTTTACCAATGTACGAATCTCTTGGACATCGATCTAAATAAATAGTTTATAAATATAATAGTAACGACCGGTTAACCCGACGACCACCCAGAACAGACATTAGCATAAATGATTATCGTTGATTCTTTAATGCTTATTTAATTGCAATCGTAAATCACGCACGTCTCGTACAGGTACGAAAGAGAATATTAGACGCAGGAAGACGATGGCTTTTTATGCAAAAATAAATCGACAGAGCGAAATAAAATTTCTGATACCAACGGAGAACTTTTGCCTTTGATCTGTCTAATTATTTCGAAAACGTCTGTTTCAAGGTGTTCGTGTACACGCAACAAGCATACCTGCGCATCAAAGAGCGGCTGAAGACCCGCGGCGTGGCAGATTTGTCGAACATTGAATTGAGCAACTATTTTTCACCGTGGTACGCGGAGCACATGGGCTCGATACAAGCAGCAAGCGGAAATCGCACCGTCGAGGCTTGGGCGGTGGAACGGCTTCGAAACCAATACTACATTTTCTCGTACGCCAGCTTGCTGAAATTACACGGTGACGGGATGCTGCTGAAGCAACTGGACAGTTTATTGGAGAACGAGGCGTTGTTACAGCTTCAGCTGAAGACGCTCGCGCCGATCTTCAAAGATCCTCAACGGCGCGAGTGGTTCCTCGAGGTGATCGACAATTACTTTAAGTTATGGGAGGTGAACATGTGAAGCGAAAACACGAGACATGTCCCGAAGGGAGAACATTGGTACACCTGCGTTTTTATATTTGCATAATATTACGTACGTGGTACGATCTGTAGGACCACGGTATACGCGTACGTATCTAATTTAGACAAACGACGACCGATGACTTCGACGTGAAACGACGTATTCGTCGTTGTTATTAGAACGGTTATTAATGCTCGAGAGTCGTTAGTCACGGTCCGCTGGAAGTTCACTATTGTTTCTCCGTTAAACGGACGCTAGGATTTAATAGAGAAACGCCCAACTGCTATTACATTCTTATTAAATAAGTATTTATTATTATAATTGACGATAGAAAACATTTTTATACAAACATTTTAAATATATATATATATATATATATATATATATATATATATATATATATATATGTATATATATATGTATATCACAAGCAATTTTCGTAAAAGTGACTGAAAAATGCGCGACGTTCTGCCTCCACGTTTGCCATTTCGCTTTTAACATCGATTTAATAGTTTTCTGTAACATTGTTGTCTAAGCTCGTCAAGAGAGTTGCGATAAACGCAGAAACAGAACTCGTCGCTGTTTTCCTTCTTTCTCGCGTTGATTTTCTTTTCGAGTATGTTCAAACTTCGATGAACCGATACTTTTAAAAATAAATCTGCGCACTTCATTTGTTTTATTCCTACAAACTTACGGATGCTACTTCTTTTTTTTTTTTTTAGTCGAAATGAATCGATGTGAGTATTCGAGTATAAAAGAAAGATCAATTTGTATGTCACGTATCAACGGACAAGTCATTTTATTGGCACGATGAAACGATTGATGAATAGAACTTGTAGGAAAAGTCAGTTTAATCGATCTTGATGAACATTCGATGTTATTATATCTTATTTTTATGTTTTCTTATCTCTCGACTTTTCTCGTAAACAGTGTTATAACAATAAACGTAATAAAAGTGCAAAACAAGTTCATTAAAAAATGTATGAACGTTCAAATGTTTTTTAAAGAAAAATCATTTGAAGATTAAAAAACACACAAATGCAGTAGGTGTATCATAAGAATCAGTATTTTTATATCAAATTTAATTATATTATATATTCTATAACTGATTTTTGAAGAATAATCTTGAAAAACGCGTAATTATTCGCTTTTATAAAATTTTGTACGTACATTGTATTTTTAGTTATCCCTAAGTAGATCCCTAAGGTTCCTATTGCTCATTAGATCGCACTTAAGGGTACATTTTATTCTAAAAGATACAGCCATTTAAATCAACTATTTTCTCCAATGTACGTACAAAATTTTTCGTATGAATCGATAAATTTGAATTATTCAAGCTTCTTTACAAATTAACATATCACGAAAAAATGTGACAATATTTATAACGTGAATTTTTTGCGTTGAAAATCAATTGTCTTTTTTCTTCTTTATAAATTTCGACATTCTCATTTCGCACGACACTCTTCAAAAAAAAACAAAAAAAAAGTGTAACAATTATAAATGGATAATTTATCTCCAGAAATATTGACTGTGGTAAGATTATTCTATTAATATCTCATTAATACTTAAATTCGAACTTTATATATCACATTGCCTATCGATTGTGATATTAATTTTAATTCGAGATAAAAGGAAGTCTCGTTACTAACTACTCGTTTCGCTATAAATTCGTAACTGTACACTTGTGCATTAATTTCAATAGGTTTTTTTAAAGGTTTGTAATTTCACACATGCTTGTTGTTCTCTACCTAACTTTCTTCCATTAACAACTAATATAAGTGGAGTTTCGACGCGTATAGATTTGAAGTCAAAATCCTGAAAAAGCATATATTAGATATAATCGTTAATTTTAAAACAATCATATATATATCAGTATAATAATACTAACGTTATCAAGATAAGAGAACTTTTGATGAATCACAAATGGTTCAGGTATAGCAACAGAATCTCCTATGGTAACTCCACGACCTTTAGCAAGATTATATACTGTTACAGCAATACACGTTTTCTCCTCATCAACGAGACAAAAGGCGCTAAATATATTGGATATGTATTAATCATTGGTCATGGTTTGTTATGATTTTTGAAAGATGAAATGAGACTCACAAAGGTACACAATCGATGTCTTCTATCCAACATACTACTTTTCCAAATACAACTTTCTCTGGATTTAGCCCAAGGGCTAAGTCTTTCAGTAATACTAAATCTAATTTTACAGTTTTCTGGCCGGACGTAAAAGAGCCACCTTTGTATGGTCCCAAATGTTTAACATCCAATGCCTACATTTAATCAGAAACCTATAAATATGTATAGGTACCAGCTTCATGTATTAAGTTTATAGAATTTTATAAAATAAAATTCATCTTGAACCCACATTCCGATTAGAAAAATAAATATATCGTTTAAAAAAATTTAAATACCTTTATCATTTGGTACAATCTCTTCGGTTTCATTTTTCCGTTATTGTTTACTGAATTTTGTACATCCTTCAAATATCGTAACAATTCGTCCCTTTTGATACGTGGTATTTCCCACAATGGATCCAGTAGTATCGCTCTCTCAAAAGATTTCATTGCTAAACTATATTCCTCTTGATACTTTAAGGTCTATCGTTGCAATACATTTGCATGAAAGCAAGGAATTAAAGTGCATCGATATTGTATTGGAAATAATAAAATGCTTACCACTGCCTTATTGTGAAATAAATCAGCAGTACTTCCTGCTACGATATCTTTTTCCTAAAACAATATAAATACGTTCACTGCTGGTCAAAAATAAAACTTGAAGACTATTGCGATATAACTTACTGCTTGTGCATAAGCCGACATGCAGAGTCGTAAAGTTGCGGGATTTTGTGCTATTGTAAAAAAGGAAGACAAATAAGCATTTCCTAAAATTGCCCAAGAAATACCATCTGATGTATCAAGACTGACCGCTTCCTTAGCATATTGCACTCCCTTCTGCATATTTTGTATTTGTTGCTCAGCATTAAGGACTGGTTCTTGTCTGAGTACCATTGATAAATTTCTTAACGATACCTTATTCCCACCCTATAATATTGCATTTTAGTTATACAATATATAACGAGAAAGCGAATAACAATGAAAAAAGAAATTTTACATGGCGTACAGCTCCGACGAAGCAATTTTTTGCTTGTTGAATATCGTTATTTTTCCAATAACAGCATCCTAATTCATTCCATGCTTCTACTAAGTTAGGCTCCAACTTTACTGCCTTTGTCAGTAACTCTTCCGCTTGAGGTATAAAACGTTCCGTGACATTTAGAGCTTTCCCTTTCAGATAGTAATATTTCGCTCGTGATCCATCGATCTCGTATCCCTTGCACTCATCGAACTTATTTAAAGTATCTTTCATCTCTTTTTCCACATCGCTGTTCTTTTTAATAGCTTCCTCGATAGAGTGATTTTCAAAATAATGATCTCGAAAAAAATATAACGCATTTACTTTTTCCTAGAATAAATAAACAAAACAATAGACATCGAAACAAGTTTCGTAAAATTCAACGGAAACGGAAGAATATAGGTTAGTTTTACACGTCAGTGAAACGACATGAGGAAATGAATCAATTATGTAAATTTTCGTTATTAAAACCGTGTATACCGTTAATGCTACAATGGGATCCTCCTTAACAGTGTTCGAGGATTTCGCTCCTGCAACCACTTTATCATCTATTGTTGCGGACATTTTTCGAAATACTTTCGTAAACTGCCTATCACAGTAAATTCGTTGTGCGTCAAATACACGTGGAGATTTTGCTTCTATACATAACGTACATATATTAGATGCATGCGATCTAACGCTCGAACAATCCGTTACAATCAATCATTCGAAAATCTCAACGATCGCAGTCTAACCGAGGAGGTTATATCATAAGTCGTTAATGCAAACTATTACATATAAAGTACTATCCACAATAAAGTTAAAGCTACTCGTTATCAATTGCTGATTCTCAACGAACGAGATCAAATATACAATTACTAAAACTTATCAACGCTACAATTACGACAAAAGTACAAAAGTTACGAAAAAGATTGCCGCCAGTCCATGATTTTTCACGGTATTTAAACGTCAAATTTCGTTCGCACGCGTCTCTGTAGATTAAATTTCATCGATATAGTTCAAGCGTGGACCGAGAGTAGCGCCACCGTCGCTTCTCCCACTGCCACTCGTCACGAACATCGAGCGAGCGTAACTAGTATAATCGCGTACTTTGTGACCGAAGCTTCCCCAGAAGGCTGCATCGTCTCAGGATCGCCATTTTATGTGTTTGGCTCTGAGACTGGGACGGTGGGTGCGTGCGGTGCAAACTACAGAGCGTATCTATCCGTGTATTATCCGCAAGATGTTACCCAAATACTTTGCGCCCGACATGTACGACAAGTAACGACAGGTGTCGGTGTGTGTGATCGGGCAGCGAAGGCTCGGGCCGAAATGGTCCCGGAATAGTGAATTGTGCGTGAGAGTGTTTTCATCGAGTAAAGTGCGTCGCGCACAGGCTTTTTCCACCAGTCGCTGTCACCAGTTTTGTTTAAATACCTGTGCCACTCGGGAAGTTGGCTTTGGCTCAAATTACGGACGGCCTCTGGATTCCTTACGACCGCCCTTCGCCACCATCTACGATGAGTTCGCGCAACATACCCTCAGACAAGGTGAGCCTCTTGTCAGTTGTTCTAATATGTCTACCGCACCCTTCCGCCTCCTCTTTCTCCTTTATCCTTCGCTACCAACGCAGTCTCCGACTCCCGTTCGATACCCATCGTGCACTAACGTATCACTCGGTCGTACCTTTGTTCACTAAGTCACGGCCATCCGACCATCAATGCGTAAAATTACAGCCGGATCAATGAGATGTCACCTAGCGCCTATCTGCCGCCTGTTTTCCCCGATTAAACAACGGATGTACACCCTCGCATCAGCGATATATATACAATATATATGTATATATCTCTTTTCTTTTTTTCATTATATATGTACTCTGTCCGTTTCCTCTAAATTATTTCGTTACAACGTCTCTCTCGTTGAAAATTCTCGACCGAGACATGTCCGACTAAATGTCGAAGTATCGCGCGGTAACGGCTCTTCTATCAAAGAAATCGGAGTGAAAGGTACACGGGAAAGGATACGCAGTCTGAAGCAAATAATTGAAGATTATATAAGTCCTCGACGATCTTAAAAAAAAATCCGTTCTACGCGTTGCTAAAACCTACGAAGTTGCTAAAAGAATTGCTAAAAGAATCATCCCCCCCCCCCTCGCTCCGTTTTGACCGCCATAATGGTTCTGATGTTCAAACGACTAATCGATCGCGGATCGATATCACTTCACGTCGTCGGTATTTAAATTTACTTATTGACTTTGCGCCTCTCGTACGAGCGTATTGTCATAAACTCGTACCGGCGGCTAATTAATGGACAGAGGATCTGCCTTTGATTGCAGTGCCCTTCGTTACAACGAGTACAGTTTCGCCGAGTTTTTCTTTCTTCTCGCGTCAAGAGATCACGCTTGTCGAGCCGTTTCATCCCGCCATCTCCTCCCCTCCTCCCTCACACACGTACGCACGCACACACACTCCTCGTTCCCTTCCACGGCAATGTAAATTAATTGTGTCGTGAAAGTCGTGACGGGAACGTTCTCCACGCTTTGTGAATTACACCTACCGTCACCAACGATCGTCGGCGATTCGTCGCGTTTCTTTTTTTCTTTTTTTTTCTTTTTTTTTCTTTTTTTTTCTTTTTTTTTTGACAAAGTCGCCGCGTTACTCGCACGAAGTGCACTCGTAGCCGGTCCAACGAGACTGTTTAATTGGCACCAATCGTATCACAGGGACGGCTACAGCGCGCTTTGTACGCTCGTTGCCTGTTTCATTCGAAGCTTACTTTTTAGACTTTTATTCCTAGGAGAAATTAAATAACGAGCAGCAGTATATCCACCGGGGGATATATATATATATATATATATATATATATATTTTTTTTTTGTAGTTTATTGCGCTCTCGGTGTAATACACTTTCGGGCTGCTTTTCCCTGCCGGTGAAATTGAACGTCTCGGTATTTTTTTTGCGTGTTTTGTCGAATAATGTCCTTCTGGCGAGATAGCTTGACGTAGCTTCGCGAAAGTTGTTCGGGGAATTTTTAACGTAACTTGGCCAGGAAATTGATCTCGTCTTTCGAACTTTTCAACGCGAGCGTCAATCGGTGTCCTTCTGTCTGCTATCGATTGGCGTTCTCTTCCGCTTTTGTTTCGCGTCTTGATATTATTAAATGAACGGGCGCGCGCGATAAATTGACACATACACACACACGCGCGCACACGCACGTACGTATGCCTGTTTTCCGCTAAAAATAGCGCGCCATTCAAAATTCAGTAGCATCGATGGAGTGTAAAATAGATGCAAATATTTGCGCGGCCGCCCCTTCCCGACCGAATCATGCACGCCATCCCCGGCTATTTTCGCGCTTTACCATAACCATTCCCTTGTTTGTAATTAATTGCCGATGCGGTGTACACTCGGTCGTGGTTTTCGCGCGGTTTTGTGCCCGAGAGCCGGAAAGAAACACATTGTTTTCGATCGTACCTAACGGGGCCGAATTGCGTTTACTTACAACCCCTTGGCTGTGTAAATTTTCGTTGCCGTGACAATTGTTCCGTTCAGTTCAGAAGTTAAGACGACTCGAAATTGATGTGAACTTTCTAATTTGATTTCTCGTTTCAATTGGCTCCCGATAGAACCAAGCACGTACAATGCAAATTAATCGACCGTGCCTTCCCCATCTAGCAGCCGGTTCTTGAAATAACCGAGAGGAGAATTCCAGTAATTTATTCTTGCGTCCGCAGGTCCGCGATAATTGCGGAAAAATTCGCGCGAGTAGAATAAAACGGCAGGGTTCTGTTCCGCTAGGCTGACGTCGGAGTTTTCAATTAAGAAATGTTTTCTGCGGGGGAATTGCGGGCCCCGCAGACGCTTAGTTTCGTTACAATTAAATCGCGCAAATTGGAATTCACGGCTGTCCACCGTTACAGGCCTGGATATCGTCGAGGACAGGCAGGCTCCTTTCACCCGCCTGTACCGTCAAAGATACTCCATTCATTATTTTACCATGGGAAAACGTCAACAGCTTCGCTCTTACGCTGTAACGGTGTGTCAGGACCGAGCTCTCTGTTGCATCAATAATTCGCCAATTACCGATAACGGTGGTTGCACGTTACAGATGAACTGTTCCATTGATTCCCGTTCGTCTAATGTCTACAAAAAATCAATAAAATTCAGAGTCTGCTACTCGATAATTCATTTACAGCGAAGAGTAATTGAATTATCAGCGTTACACATTAATAATTGTTATACGTAACAATTGACATTATTAACGTGGTCTCCACTTTGACACTGATCAATTTGTTTTCGTTTTTCTTTTTTCTTTCTTTTTTTTCGAAGATGATTTTACGTCAGATGATGGCTAGAAGAGTGAGGATACCTTTCTCTCGAAAACTGTGGAAATTCAAAAGCGTTTAAGAATATTTTTTCCATGACCAAGTCCATCGCAAAGTCTTGAGGAATAAAATTTTCTTTTCGCAACGGCTTCGTGAAACTTGCTGCACGATTTTGTTGAACTCGGCACATTAGGGCTAGACGACGAAACGTTGGGATTTCTCATTCAACACTGATATTCAATTTAATCTTCTAAGTACTGATATCCGATATATCGACGCCTATGTAATATCTGAGAAAGCCGAATGTCCGATATATCGATGGTCTCTCTCTCTTCTTGTTTTGAGTAGCTCGAGTCTTTATTTGATTTGATCAACATTGAAAATGTAGGAACTACAATAATTTATATGAAAACACGTAAAATTAAACTTCGCCTGGCGATTTAAATCCGTCCACTAGCGAAGAGGAATTTAAATACCCCGTCCTTAGAAGGTTAATAAACTGGTGAAAGAGAATCGTACAAGTTTCAATCTTCGAGACGAATTTTCTCCAATTTTCGAGTAAAATCACGTCCTCACTTTCTCACCCGTTGCGTGGTGTAAACTTTGAAAAAAAGACAAACCCGCGCAATCGTCAAAATAGAAGCTTCATGTTTTAAAACCGAGCCCGAGTGGATCTTCTTTCACAAAGTGACCACCAGTTCGAATCGTCGACAATTTTTCATTGTCACCGGTACCGAGTGGACAACTCCTCGCTGTATCTGGCAACGTTCGATTCACTTTATTTCGATTTATCTGCCAACATGGATTCACTTTCGAGCCGAGGCTGTTACGTCGTGGCGATCCTCTCGTATCTTCTGAAAAAGAAAACCACGCGTTCCTCTCTCGGCTACGATCCGCTGTGGGCGGTAGCCATATTCGGAGTCCGAGGAGTCTAGACATAATTGGTCAAAGCATCTAGAGCGAATGAAGCGTTCAGCTTCTAACCTCGGACCTCCAGCAAACTGACTTAACTCGCGATCAATTTTCTCTCTGCCACGTAGCTGAAATCAGTTCACCTGAAATGATTCCAATCCGCTGAATTCCGGTGAAAATTCTTTCATTTTTTTTTTCTTTTTGCTGAACACGCTGAACAGTTCGATTCTCCTTTCCAAGTCAAGGTACATACGTGATTTATCAAGCTGACTACTTACATACATACATACATACCTAAGTCTCGTTTGGCATCGAGCTCGAAAGCGGTATTATCGCGTTGCTATCGGGCAGAGCCTAGCGGTCAAGGTCGATTAAAGAACAGGACCGAATGCGTTTCTTTTCTCACGCGAAAGCTGGATGAAAAAAAAAAAGAAAAATAGAAAGACAGAAAAATAAGGTCAAGAAGGCTCTCCGATACAATAAGAAAGACGTAACTGCTAGCTCGTGCTTTTGTACCGTGACGAATGCGGTTCCCTCGGCTAGAAGTCACCGCGAATGATATAGAGTGACTCATGACAATCGATCAAATGCTCCAAACGTTGCTAAAAATATCGTGTTGCACTTTCACTTACTGTACTGTATTTTCTTCTGTTTCGTAACTGTTTGATACTCTTTCGGTATTGAACGATTTTCGCGAAGTAACGTAACTAACAAATATTTATCTTTCTCGACTGCAGTCACAAACTCATTCTCGAATAAGTTTGGAAGTAACTGTGTAATTGTATAAATCGTATTAATAAATAATTGTGTAAATTGTAAAATTATTGTATATATATATAAATTATTTATAATTATTGTATATATATTTATAATTTATAATTATTGTACATATATTTTTATATATTATTGTATAAATAATTGTATAATTATTGTATATATATAAATAATTTATAAATATATAATTATACAATTTATAGAATTATACACTTTTACAATTCAACATTTAAAATAAAAGCGTTGCAGTTCGTTCGACTCGTTCGATATCTCGCATAGAATTCAGTTGCCTTTTTCTTTTTCCGTCTTTCGTACTTTCGAGCGTCATTTATAGTCTTCAGATAGCACCCTTATTCCTTCCAAGGATTTCGTAGGCCCTAGAAAATCCGAGGATCCTTTGTTGTCTGTTTCATGTTTTTCCTTCAATATGAATTTTATTCGTACTGCCGACTTTCTTCACACAATTTTACGAAAGAATCTCGATAAACAGCGGGATTTCTGATAACTCGTAACTCACTCGCACAATTGATCGAAGCGACGCGATCAATTTAACCACGTTGCGCTGGCAAAACTGATTGCGGACCGTAACGAGTGACCAAACCGTATAAAATAATTTGTCGCTTTCTTTATCTTTTGATATCTCGTTGGTATATCACTGAATAGAAATTATCGAGAAATAATAAATTTATTATTTATTTTGCCTATTCTGTTACTCAAGTATACTTAAAACTGAGAAAACATTACAATTTTGGAGTAAAAAATTCTCGACGTGCGTGGCACGTCATTCCAGCGCAAGAGGTTAATGACTTGCGCTGGTAACTGATTGCGAACCATAACGAGTGACCAAACCGTATACAATAAATCGTCGATTTCTTTTTAAATTCGTCGGTATGATATCACTGGATAGAAATTATTGAGAAGCAATAAATTTATTATTTATTTTGTCTATTTCGTTTTACTTAAATATACTTAAAACACTGGGAAAATATTACAATTTCGGGACAATAATATTCTCGACGTGCGTGGCACATCATTCCAGCGCAAGAGGTTAATTAGCAATACACGTTCACTTTGGTCGATTATGAATCTCCGAAACTAACACGAGTCAACGACACCCAGTGACTTCAGACTTTCTTCCAAGAGGAATGTCAAAAGTTTACGAACAGAGTACAAGTGAAAGTGTGACACGCGATATTTTTGAAACGTGTCATTTTACGGCTGTTTACGAAATACAAAGACAGGATCAACGATTCTTTTACTTCTCTTTAATTTTTACCTCTGTGTAATTCACGATATCTCGCGGTGTCTCTTTTAACCGACTCTTTTTCTTTTTTTTTTTTTTTCTTTTTTTTTCCCCTCCCGTGGGAATGGTGCGTATATGTACGTGTGCATGGAGAGTCAGGACAGACAGGGCTGGCATGAAAATGCAAGAGGGGATGAAAAAAGATGAGGCTGTCCGTCCGTATGGAAAGAAACCATCCGGCAAACGGATCAAGGCGAATCAGCTTTTGTGAAACGTCTAAATCGATTTTCTGTGTCGGGCGTGCTTTTCTTCTCTCTGAAAACGAGAGAATGTGTGTCGGCCTCGTGCTTGCGGGCTCGTGCTTCCCTCCTACGCGGCTGGCCCGACGATTCACCTCGTCCTTCCGAGTCGAGGGCGAAGCTTTTCTGGATAAAACGATTCGATGACGTGCCAGATGAAAGGCCGATTCTCGTTCTAGACGGTTGCTTGATAAATCTCTCGGTTCGCGTTTAACGGATACGAATAATTCTCGAACTCGATTCGATCGTCATCGACGAAAATCGTCATGCGAGTGAGTCGTGTAGATTCTTCTGAAATTGCGTGATAAATCTCTCGGTTCGCTTTTAACGGATACGAATAATTCTCGAACTCGATTCGATCGTCATCGACGAAAATCGTCATGCGAGTGAGTCGTGTAGATTCTTCTGAAATTGCGTGATAAATCTCTCGGTTCGCTTTTAACGGATACGAATAATTCTCGAACTCGATTCGATCGTCATCGACGAAAATCGTCATGCGAGTGAGTCGTGTAGATTCTTCTGAAATTGCTTGATAAATCTCTCGGTTCGCTTTTAACGGAGTAACGCCGGTGGATGTGAATAATTCTGGAATTTGATTCGGTCATCGTCGGAGATAATCGTTATGTAGGTGAGTTGTGTAGATTGGAGATTATCGACAGACAATTTTTCTTTGGTCGAAACTTTTGATACTGGTGGAGCATCGATTCGCGAAACTTGGATGAGAAGGTACCAGGGCGGTCCTCAACTTTCGTACAATTCGCTATTTCGTATTTTGTAAGTTTCGTACTGTAAAAGTTGGATTTTTATTTGATGTGTACTGCGAAAACGTACTTCCATGTAATGACTCTCTTCACCTCTCCGATATTATGTCTCATGTACGGAGAGACATAATAGAAAAAGACACAGCGTGTTACAGAGCTCTTTATCAAGAAAAGAAAAAGAAGAGAACAATTCAACTTAATAAATCAAAGAGAACACCAGATACTAATCAATAAAGTGTTATTTATTTGTATGCCAATACTCGTTAAAAAATAATTATTTTAAAAACACTTTCTAATATTTTTTTTCTACTTTCGTACATTTCAACTTTTACGTAGAGATTTCAGGAACCAATTAGATACGAAAGTCGAGGGCCGCCTGTAATTCTCAGTCGAAGTCGATTCGATTGAAATCGATCAGCGTGACTCGTATTGAATTATAATCACAATACAGGTTTATCAGATCCCGTTTCACCAAGGTCTTCCTTAGTTTTTAAATGAAACTCTATATTTTGCATCTTGCTCTTACGCAAGACGCGTGAAAATTAATACAGAGCGATACACATATTGTATCGTGATCATGAAACAATTCGTAACGTGATGCAAAAGTGAAACGAAAATGATTTAATTTAATTTAAAAAGAAATAGATAAATATGTCAGTGTATGAGACTGTAAGTACTTACAATTAGTAATTACCATAAAACTAATTTTTTCTGCAGTTCTAATGCTCTTTGCAGTTTTCATTCTCGAGACAAATTATCTTCTTTAGGTTTGGAGCAAATATGGCTTTTTTACTGGAATTTAATATTCTTTTAAATGAAGAAAATATATTGTCCAATTAAACAAAGTAAAAACGATCTTAGAAATTTTAAAATCCTTCAACACTTGTAAAAAATTGATATTTTGCCTCCCTTAAAACCATACAACTTTTGTATTAAACAATTTTTCATTAGAGACGTAATTTAAAAGTTGTTTCCGGTCTGCAAGTTACGTGAATTACCCTGTATAATGTGAAATCAGGACTCTCAAATGTTATTTAAACTGATGGGCAATATGAACCTCTGGCAATATGAAAAAAATTTCTTTTGAAATTTCGTGTGAAAGAAGACTGTCAAATAAAAAGAAAAATAAATAAATAAATGGCTCTCGTGTTTTTCTCCGCTGGCACGTCTCTTGTAATGTAATTGAATCTAGAAGTTTAATGCAATGCATTAAATTCTGATCGATGTTTCGGAGCTTTGCATCCGCGCAAGAAAACAGAATCCAATCGAAAAAAAAAAATATATGTATATATCTCGACATAATTGGAATTCGATCCGCGCGATTACGTACATACCTACGCCATTCGCGATTGCCCGTTTTTGGAAAATAGTGCGACAGATAACGAATGTTTCCACGTAATGGATCGGTGATTTTATGTCGGTTGATATTTCATACAGCGTCGGATATCCTTGAAAAGCGAAACGAATAAATTTTGCATTTTTGGTTCTCTCTTTCTGCGTCCCAAATCGAACGTTGAGATTCAAATTTTGCTTCAAGCTGCAACAGATTTTGCGAGGAAGTTTTGTTTTTTGATCATTTACACCGCCGTTAAAATATTCGGAGCACCCAGGTTACTTTTCGAACGAAACGAATTGTTTTCGTACGATAATTGATTTTCTCAAAATTAACCATCCCTCTCATTTTTAACTCTAATTAAAAGAATAAAGTATTAAGTTTAAAAAATAGAAACGGAACATTGCTCCAAACTTTTGAAGCGCGATAACTTTTCATTAAAAAGAGATTAAATTCAACGAATTTCTTTATATTTCTTTATATTACATGACCATGAAATAAATTTTTTCGCACGATAATTGATTTTCTCATAATTAAAGATCTTTCATTTTTAACTCCAATTGAAAGAATATTAGGAATAAATATTAATTAAAGAAAAAAGAAAGATTGTTTTTTAATCCAAACTTTTGAAGCACGATAACTTTTCATTAAAAAGAGATTAAATTCAACGAATTTCTTTATGTTACATGACCATGAAACAAATTTTTTCGCACGATAATTGATTTTCTCAAAGTTAAAGATCTTTCATTTTTAACTCCAATTGAAAGAATATTAGGAATAAATATTAATTAAAGAAAAAAGAAAGATTGTTTTTTAATCCAAACTTTTGAAGCACGATAACTTTTCATTAAAAAGAGATTAAATTCAACGAATTTCTTTATGTTACATGACCATGAAACAAATTTTTTCGCACGATAATTGATTTTCTCAAAGTTAAAGATCTTTCATTTTTAACTCCAATTGAAAGAATATTAGGAATAAATATTAATTAAAGAAAAAAGAAAGATTGTTTTTTTAATCCAAACTTTTGAAGCACGATAACTTTTCATTATGAAGAGATTAAATTCAACGAATTTCTTTATATTACACGCGATAGCGTCGAGTATGATTTGACAATTGTTCTCGCATTTTTCAAAAGAATAAACGAGCTCGATAAAGTTCAACGACGTCGTTACATCAAGCACTCTTGCAATCGCTAGTCGCGAAAGTTACTACGGAGAAAAATAAAAGCACAAAGCAAAAAATTCACGAGATATCCTGTTTTCACGGTACCTCGGATTCGTTTGGTGAATGGTCGCTACATGAAAGGTAATTCGATGTGGCTGTTTTTTTTTTCTTTTTGCTTTTCTGTAACGCAGTCGTGCAACAATTTTGCAACGAAAGAATAGCTAAAAAAAAAAAAAAAAAAAAAAAAAAAAAAAAAAAAACGAGCGAACGATTGAAATGCAATAAGTGAGGCAGAAAAATCTGTCGAGTAATGTCGTTCGTGTGTACGGATGAATCAGCGTGATACCTTATCGTTTTATTTCTCGAAATTCATTGTTCGTTTTCGCCGGGGAACGGCCATTAATTTCGTAAAAAGAGAGATCGAAACGCGAGACTCAGTTTTTGATTCGCGACGCGAAAGAAAATACGTAGTAGCGTTTCCTCTGAGCCAACAGTTGCCAATCTTCTTTCTCTCTCGTACTTCTTGATTAGGCTTTTCGTTTATGAATCTCATCCTTCAAAAACGTCTGTTGTTTTTCTTTTAAATTTTCTTAGGTCTAGCTAAATAATCAAACGACTCATATCAATCTGATGACATTTGTTTTCTCGATTTCACAATTTATTTCAATTTTTTGTAATAGCGTAAGATCAAAACTCTGTCACTTTGTTTTTGTGTTTTTTTTATTTTCACTTCTTTTCTTTTTCTGGTGTCTTCCGCCATTGCCAATGTTATTCTCGCGTACTCTAGGTTGGCAACCGCTGCTCTGAGCGATAAAATTCCTATTGGTAGTTAAATTTGTAAAACAGGGAGAATCAAGTTGAAAGAAGTTTTATCTGTGTCAAGGACGATGAAATAAAAATTGTAGCGAAATATTTTCGTAGCACAGTCTGCGAGAGATTACTGCTTCGCCGCGTAAAGTAACAATTCCAGTAGCTTTTATCGGGAAACTGGTTGGTATGAAATAATGTGATCCCCGAGCGACCTCGTTGCTTAAACGTCTTTTCCAACAGTAGGAGGGATCGTTCTCTCCTACAGTCGTCCTTTATATATCCGTAGCAAGTTTTCGAAAGAAAAGTCGAATAAATATTCGACGGTGCTTCAACTGTAAAACATCTAAAAGTAGATTCGAACGAGATCCTTTGGTCTTTCACGACCTAGTTAAAACTGTTCGGAACTTCTGAATATAAACTCCCCCTGTCTCCTCCCAGAATAATTCCAATGTTACGCGAAGCATTTTACCCTATTTCGACCAGCGCGTTTTCAGAAACGCGCACGACAACAATGTAAAAATCTTCCGAATTCTTTTTTTTTTTTTTTTTTTTTTATAAATGTATCTTCCGAATTTTTTTTTTTTTTTTTTTTTTATAAAACCAACTGCTTCGTTGTCACGTTATCGTAAATCGAGAGAAAGTAGAATTTTGATTGCAGTGCTCGTTGTATCGTGCATGGTGACTATAGTTACTCAGCCATTGAGCGATATACTAGAAAGAACATTTTTGTCATATTTTGCCCTGCTACTTTCAGAAAGGAAAAAAAAAAAAAAACGCTATGCAAACTCGTAAAAAATTATCTAACATGTGTGGTGAAACTATGGCAGTGTCAGACTGTACGAAATTTCACTAGTAATGAGGATATCAAATCGTTCTTGGTACTTTCTTTCATCGTAAAGAATACGAATTTTTTTGAACGCGGAATCACAAAGTTGATAGATAATCGAGCAAAAATTAAACAATATATTGTTCAATGAAGCTTGTATTTGTCATGAAAAGTTCGCCTCTCGTTTGCACGCATAAAGAAAAAAACATTTTGGTCAGTCTAATAATTTGGCGGAAATTTGCTCACGTCGATATTACGCTGCTTGAAAGAAATACGTACGCACGCATAATATATCGTTCAATTTCTTTCTATCATTTTCCATAATTTCCGAGGCTTCGGCAGCTCTTTGCGTTTAAAAATTGTATCGACAGCGAACACTCCGCCTCTCTGAACGCTCTGATCATAATATGTATTCCGCCTCGCGGCCGCAATGAAAAGCCATTTCAGAGAATTAATTCGACGCCTTGAAAGGCATCGTAGTTGAAAGACTTCGCAGACGAGAGTTTCAAGTGGAAGTAGTACCATTCGCAACTCTTCTTTTCTTTTTTTTTTTTCCCCTCCCAGTTATCAACTACCATCGTTTGATGTTTCCATTTCAAAGTGAATTCCGTTAGTGTATGTAGAGAACGAGTCAGTCGATGTTCTCGCAATCCATTCGCTTTCTACAAGCGGAGCGCGTTGCGGTCACGCTTGTACGCTGTTCACTCGAAAATTTCACGTTACCTCGCGCGGCAGCACGAAGGCTTTTGCAAGTGTATCGCGATCCAGTGAATGATAGCGCGATCATTGGCTCTGTATGAACTTCAGCTTGAAATCGAGCAAGCTTGTTAACCCTTTACAACCAGCAGTTTATTTCCCTTTCTTCTTTCTAAGAAATAGCGCAGTAATAGGATAAAAAATAAATTTCTTCTCTAGTGGCTTCCCCCTCGATTTTGGCTCGTTCTGTGTGCTTTTTAATAAAACGCAAATAGAAAGAAACTGATGAAAATCAGAGGCGGGTAACTGGCGGCCCTTACCCCCACTTTCCTAATCGCTAGCGCTATCCCCTCCACTAGCTCCACTCTCTCTCTCTCATGCACGACGAGGAAACTTCAACGCAGTGGAGAAGGTATATATATATATATATTGAGGATAACAGCAAACACTCGTTCACAATTTTCATTAAGTCACGAGAAATTCGGTACGCGATAATAAAATAACGTTTGTATAAATTGAACACACGTACATATGAAATACTTTGTCAAATGTAACAGCTAATTTCCTCTGTCGATCGTTCAATCCAATTTCCCCGAGTTTCCTAGAATAATAATTCTAATTATTTTCGCTGCGTTACACGACCGCGCGAAACGAATTAAAACGCGCGTTTGCTGTTATTCGAAATATGATCAAACGAGTAGCGCGTACTGACGTGCGATTTATAATTGCACGTGCCGACTGTATGGTTAAAATGTTAATCGTAGAAATGGATATGAAGCTTAATATTAATTTGCACGATATTCTGGGCGTGATGAATTGAAATGACAGGCAATGAACGGGAGATGTAATTTAAAAATAATTACTGTCTTATTTTAAATAATGTCGAATATTTTTTTCTTTTTTTTTTTTTTTTAAAGAGAATAGATCGAGCTATTTATCAGCACAATTCACACCGTAATTCAGATCGTGGAAAGCACACGAAGCTCATCGAAAATTAAACGTTTTGCTGAGCGTCAAAACCGCGTTGGAACAAGTAATCCCTTGATTATATCGACAGTCGACTCTCTTTGCTCTGATATTTGCATGCTTTTCATCCGCCCACTTGCGACATTTGGAGGCTTCGACGAGGCTGCGTGACGGTTTAATATCGAATTCTATTCCAATCGTAATTTTCGTCCGGGTGAGAAGCATTTTAATGAGTACGCTGTGTGAGTGAACTACATTATGCAAGTGTAATTTGAATTCTATATTTTTCAAACACGTTCGTACAGGAATAGAAATTTGCACAGACATTCGCACTCTGATGATAATATAATTCATCAGAGGAATTAAACTTTGAATATCGTACGAGAGAAACAACGATCGATGTCGATTATATCAAGTCGGTGTAACTTTGTCAAAAAGGATCATGCAACGATCCACTTGGTCTCATTTCAAAGAGCAAAGCTTCTAGTTTGATTGTTGCGAATTTGTTCCTCTTTTTGAAGATGACTGCATTACGTGATGAGTGAGAAAGTGAGGATGCGATTTTTCTCGAAAATTAAAAAAAAATCAAACGAGTGTAAAACTCTGGCCACTGTCTGGTATAAAATCGTCAAAGTTTCACGTTTTAAAGTGAGACCAGGTAGATCGTTGTACAGGGTGAACCAAAAGTTCCTTCCCACCTATTTTTTTCAAGTAAAACATTGACATATAGGAGAAAATTAATTTTATTAATCTCAAATTAAATCAAACGTGATTTTTTCATTGCGTTTCAAAAATTACTTCTTTCAAATGTTGTTGACCGTCAGAGCAATTAAATCGGATTTATTTTATAGTAGAAAGTGATTTTTGGCCCAACCTGTGCAATCTTTCTTTACGAAGTTATATCAGTCGAAATAAATTATCAACAGTTTTTCGTCGTCGTTGGTACAGCTCTGCTCTTCATTGATTCGAGATCCCGACCGAAGAAACCAAAACGTTTGGAACCCCTATTTGAGATTACTAGCGCCAGTTACTAGAGCGCGTAACTCGACGGCTCGGAAACAAGGTCAGATCGGCCATTCGTTCGCGTAAACTTACTCCATCACTTACAAAGTGCTGATCTCAAAGTGTATCGTCTATTAAAACAACGCCCTGTATATTCGCGCGAGGCTGCTCGTGTGGCCGGTGGTCTTTTCTCCGCCGGTTTCTATTTTAGCTGGCTCTCCGTTTCTTCTTTCGTGCCGCGCGAAAATAGAAAATACACGGCGTGTTTACACCGTGTACTACAGCTCATTAATGGGGGATGTGGTACGCGTTTCGAGAAGAGGCCGAGAACGAGAGAGTTTGGTGGCCACGGTTCGTGAGAAACTTGGCCCCCTCTGTTTATGCCTTCAAAGCAAACAAAAATTGCTCGTGGCACGCGTTTCACCCGCGATATATATGTATATACGCAACCGTTTGCCCGGTAGATATTTTTACACGCGGATTTGCGAAGTAGTATAGATCAGCGATTCCTCGCGAAAATAATATTGTTAATGGCGGAAAACACCAAAGACAAAAGGGGTTGAAATAAAAATACAAAAACAAAGTTATCGAGTTTTGATTTACAGAGAGATACTTATGTGAAAGTTTTTGAGGAATAGGTGCATGTTTATGAGGGGAAGGAGTGCTCATAAATGAAAAGCCTAAGGCGGGAGAGAAAGAAGGTTGGGAACCGCTGGTATAGATGATTGAGGTTAGATATTCTTGGGGCAGCATTTTGGGTAGGAAGCTACTATAACTGGAATGAAAGAAAAATCGTAGAAAAAGATTTTTTTTATACTCACTTGTAATTGTTATTTGTAACATTTTAGAAATTAAAAGAAATAATAATAATAATAATAATTGCTATTTTACGACTTTTCTTTGAACCGCTGGTATAGATGTTTGAGGTTAGATATTCTTGGGGCAGCATTTTGGATAGGAAGCTACTATAACTGGAATGAAAGAAAAGTCGTAGAAAAAGATTTTCCTTATACTCACTTGTAATTGTTATTTGTAACATTTTAGAAATTAAAAGAAATAATAATAATGATAATTGCTATTTTACGACTTTTCTCTGAACCGCTGGTATAGATGATTGAGGTTAGATATTCTTGGGGCAGCATTTTGGATAGGAAGCTACTATAACTGGAATGAAAGAAAAATCGTAGAAAAAGATTTTCCTTATACTCACTTGTAATTGTTATTTGTAACATTTTAGAAATTAAAAGAAATAATAGTAATAATTGCAATTCGACGACTTTTCTTTGAACCGCTGGTATAGATGATTGAGGTTAGATATTCTTGGGGCAGCATTTTGGATAGGAAGCTACTATAACTGGAATGAAAGAAAAATCGTAGAATAGCAATTATTATTATTATTATTATTATTTTTTAATTTCTAAAATGTTACAAATAACAATTACAAGTGAGTATAAGGAAAATCTTTTTCCTTGCCGATGATCATTACTGACGGGGGGGAATTCTATTTCAGTCGCTCATGGTAATTGGACTAATACGATAAGGGAAATTTATTTAATAGTATATTTAACAGTTAAATTTTTTTAAAAACATTCTCGATCGTAAATAACGACTGCAAGTTTTAAGAAAAGTATTCTCGTTGTTAATCATCACCGACGAGAGAAATTTATTTCGATTGCTTACTCCCTTTTCGATAATAATTATCGACGAAGGTAATTTATTTCAGTTCTATTTTTTCGTTAATTCCCGCGAAATTTAAATCGGAGAATAAAAACTGTACGGTTTTGAAAATGTTTCAACGCGATTGTGCGTGCGGATGATTGTTTCAGTGTGAATGTAAAATAATACTTCACGTTTTGCGCTATCACGAGCGTTCGAAACGAAGTTTTCTTCAGTCGATAACTGTTACTGTAAGCAACAAAAATAAATTTCCCTTATCGATAACTACCTTGAGCTACTGAATTCCTCTCGGCAAAGAAGATTTATACAACTTACAATTGTCATTTGTAATATTGAATTTCTCTTTTAAACAAGTTTCCTTTCGAACGAATTTCAGTTTATTATCGATGTTTTTCGTAAAAAAAAATTTTTGCTAATAACTGTTACTTGTTGGTCTCTCATTTTGGGACCTTTTCTTTTTTTGTCTTTTAAATATCTAGGAAATGTTTCGGTGTGCTGAAAGACCTTGTTAATGTGAACGTTGTTGGAAAATCCTATGTTGCGTGATTTACCAAGCACGCTGAGTTGTCTTTGTTATTCACACCCGCGCACATGCGTCTGCGTATTATCTAGCAGAGGAAATTGCAGCATCGTATTTAGAATTGTGCTGTTTCAGTTGTTTATTCGCCGTTGCGACGCTCTTCTCTTCGCACTGTTTCAATTTCATTATTTCACCAGCCTGTTTAGCTTCCTCGCTTCTTTTTCGTGTAATTGCGGTGTTTTTACGGTTCGTTAGAATTTCTGCTGCTCGGATATGTTTGTCGTTAGCCAAATTACATTTTTCAAGGCTGACGTTAACGTTAACGTTTCATTTTTGAGGGAAGAATTTTTTTTCGCTCGCTTCTCTTCCGTTGTTGCGCATCTTTTTCGCTTTCACTCGTATCTGTTTGTTCTTTCGTCACTGTTCGAGTTCTACTTGTTAGTCGCACGTATCATCTTCGTACGAACGGATAAAGCAACATTTCACCAGAGGAATTATCTTTTCATTGCAATTCACGTTGCTTTCGTTCCAACGCGAAGCTTGCAATTTACGTATATCTTTCAATGCAATCGATCTTCACTCGACGAATATTTTAACAATTTTTAGATAATTATCGTGCCCTCCGTTGTGCATACAGCGAAAAGCATAACTGAACACGTAACGATGAAAAATTGTCGATACTTTGATCCGTTACAACGTCGTAAAAGAAAATCGTATAAGAACCTACTTGGCCTCGTTTTAAAGCGTACAGCTTCCACTTTGAAGAAGCTGTACATACATCGAGTACGTTTTTCGCAAAGATATTTTTACACCGTGTGGCGGCTAAAAAAGCAAGAGTATTTTTATTCTCAAAAATCGTACAAATCCAAGCATCCATTAAGGAATTTCTTTTTCGCAACTTGGTCCACCGTGGTTTTGTAAATTGAAATTGCAGTGATTCCTTACACTTTCCTGTACGATGTTTTCTTATCATTTTATTGAACTTTGAACATTAAGAATTTCTCGAACTGTTGTCGTAATATTCAAAATTCAATAAAATGGCGAGAACAGAGTCGTGGAATAAGTTCTAAGAGGTCGTCGTAGAAACGAATCTTCAATCTTCAAGATTACCGCAGATTTAATCGTAAAGTAAATAAAATTCTTCACCGTGCAATTTTATCGAACTTTGAACATTAAAGTTGGTATTTTTTGAGTTTTTATTGTTTAATTCTGAATTGAAAGTTCTATAAAATAGTGAAAAAGAAAAATTGTACAGCAAGTTTTAAATTGGGAAACTTTAGCCTTCAGAATCGTAATGGGTTTAGTCGTAAATAAAATTTTTCGGTATTTTCAACAATGTTTTTTTTTTTTAGAGAAAAGAACATTTTTCAATTTGGGGTGCTAAAATATTTTCGAGAAAAAAATGAAAACGTAAGCTTCAATGATACTAAGTAGAGTATGTTGCATGATCTTTTTTGACAAGGTTAAAATAGTATTTCGAGTATCGACAATTTTTCACTCAAGTTAATTTTACTGCCAAATTCTCTCGAAAACGATTCATATTCGCCATAATGATAATAATAGTATCTTCCAAAAGCCGCATCTATCTTCACAGCAGAAGCCTGTGCAATTCTCGAAGCTTTTCACCATACACAAAACAACAATACTCAATCGACTATCATTTTTACAGACTCCATGAGTGTAATCAGAGCAATAGAAAACATAAATAGTAAAACATAACATGAAACCATTCTAAACATTCAACATATTTTTACGAACCTCACCAACAATAATAAAGACACAATCATCGCCTGGATTCCATCCCACCAGGGAATCAAAGATAAGGAAGCTGACATAGCAACAAGAGAAGCAACATCGCCCTCGTCGGATGTCATTCGAAGACAAATTCCTTATCAAGACCATGTTGTAACATTACACCATGCCGAAAAACAATCATGGAACAAAATATGGAACACCTCCAAAAAAGCAAAAACTCATAATATAACCCAAGATTTCTATCAAACAATGCCTACCAACAATATGAAAAGAAAAGACAGAATAGTCATGACAAGACTTAGAACAAGGACACTGCAAACTTACACATGAGTATCTATTTAAAAAAAACAGAACCACCAATGTGTATCCAATGCAACCAAATTTTATCAACCCATCATCTTCTATTTGAATGCAGCAAAAATTCAAAATAACTTCACCGGCAGCCCTGACGTCGCAGAAACACATAGGAAATGTCCTGAATTATCTAAAGGAACCTAACCTCTACCATGAGATATAATCGTCTTGAAAAGAAGGAAACAGTACCTAGTTCTAATGACCAGAAAGTAGATGCGACGTTAATCATAAATTAAAAAAAAAACATAATAATAATAATAGTAACAAAGTCGTAAAATTTTTTTTTTTTTTTTGGAAACATCCTCTTTAGAACAGTGCATATTTTGCTATTTTCTTTGTATTCTACGCGCAAACACTCTATACAGTGTGATTAAATAATCCACACGTGCTCCCGGTTCAGTTTAGCTCATCGATTTCTCTCAATTTCATTCACGCTCGTGATTGTTTAATTGAATCTCGCCCTGGAGATTCAAATATGACATGTGCAGGATTTTAAAAGAGTCGGTCGGTAAATATCGACTCGGTGGCACTACGAAAGCAGCAATTGCACGGCCATGCAAATTCCGCGAGTTAGATCCTGCGAAATTCATGATACGTTAAGCACACATTGGCAGACTACATTCAACCTGATTGCATCAGGGGCATATTCTCGTATCACAATTGCCAGCTCAATTCGTTACCGCAACGGCAGACTGCGCCAGTCAGTGGACAGGTGCATAAGCAACTGTATTCACCGATCGTTTTCGAACGCGATAATATCCGATATCGTAGAGCGGCCGATATATTTCTGCAACAACAGAGCCGGCACAATGAACCTCGACGATTGTAACAGATGCCATTCAGCTGCGTGGCGAAAAACGTTACATCTGTTTTTCCTTCGCGCCAGTTTGCAACCAGTAGTAAAAGGAGAAACTAGAGAAATTGGATTATCGTTACCATTCGCCTTTACATTTGACACGAATGCCAGTCTAATAGTTTTCGATTAACGCGTTGACACGTTCCCGATAGATTGTACCAAGATCATAGTTCACGTTGATATAGCGAACAGTAGCTCGTGAAAATGTTTCAACATTTACTGCGGATAAGTTTTCTCTGCTCGCCACTCTGGTGGCGTGTGATTTTTTTTTCCTCGAAAATTATAGAAACATTAAAAAAATTCTTCTTCACGACTAAACCACCGTCGTTTCGAAGGTTGAAGTCTCTCCAAAACTTGTACAATTTTTTCCTTCGGTTCAGTTTTATTGGACGCTTAATATTTGGAGAAAACAAAATCAAGAAATCTGATTTTAACATTCGAGGTTCAATAAAATGATGAAAAAAGAAATCGTGCAGCGAAGTTTTAAGGACTCGTTGCGAAGAAGAAAATTCAATTTCCAAAATCGTGATGGAGTTAGTAAAAAATAGTATTCATAAAAATTAGTATTCTTATGAGCGACGAACGAATTTTCGAGAAAAAAAGTATCATTTCCGTGCTTGCGAAAGAACGAATTTACGACAATCAAGATAGAAACTTCATGCATTAAAATAAAATCAAGCGGAATGAATTACGATACTCATTTTTTCATCATCATCGATCAAATTATACTCTTCGTCGTAATCGTGATAATCGAGTATCAGTTATATCGCGAAACATTTTCACACGACGCATACAAACATTGTTTCGAAAATTTTTCTGCAAATAATTCATCGTCCTAAATTTACAAATTGTTGTCAGATCATTTAATAAAATTGTGTGACGTGCAAAGGAGGTACCAAAAAAAAAAAAAAAATTGCTTCGAAGCGCTGAAACTAGTTTCGCAAGCCGCGCGGTACGTCGCGGACTGTTACGATACTGGAATTCCAAATTTCTTCGTGCAAATGTATTTTTCATGCTCCGAGAATGAAATTCCACGAATCGAAATAAATATTCGAGCAGCGAACACCGCTACACTTAGGGAAGCGCTGACGTCAAGCATGAAGTCTTTGTCTGGCCAGTTCATCCGCCTTTCTACGCATCTCTGTTCCCATCTTGGCTCTCTGCCCCTCTCTCTCTCTCTCTCTCTCTCTCTCTCTCGAACCATTTCTTTCGCCTCTTTCTCCGTGTGGTTCTCGCAGCCGTTACGGTTACCGTTTTCCATGGAACCACGCCATGATGAATCTTCCTCTGACCTCTCTCTTCTTCTTCTTCTTCTTCTTCTTCTTCTTCTTCTTCTTCTTCTTCTTCTTCTTCCCCTCTTGTCATTATCGTTTGCTTTGGAACTTTAAGTAATTAATAGCATAACGGAGATAACCCTTGTTTGTTCTTGCGAACCATTTCGCGGTACTGTATTACGCTTTGAGAAGATTTCGCTCGCTATATTTGCGTGAGACACACATACACACGTACCTGTACTCGTACGATGTCGTAACTTATTGCGGCAATAAATTATTGGCTGGGAATATTACATTTAATATATCTTTTAATATTTCTACGAAATTAAAACGGTGGAAAGAGAAGCGATGAAGGAAATACCGAGACGAAGGCTCCTTGTAGAAAACACATATTAGCAAGCGCCAGATCACATCAAATTTTCAGTCGTTATGTTCTACTTGAAAATCGAAATACTAGACATTAGGAAAATATATTTTTGCTTTTCCATCTAGGGGAGATACAGTACCAGATGTTCCAAGTTTCTCTGTTATAATTTGGCCAGTTCTTGATAAAAAATTTTTACTGTAAAAACTTTAGAAAGGGATAAGAGGGTATATAGCGTTTTCCTGAAATTTTATCATAAGGATTAATGATGCGCATAAATAAAAATAATTGTCGTCTAGAACCATCTAGAATCATCTACTTAAACAGTAAATTTTGAGGTTATGATCAATAATGTTAATAGTAGAGTTTGTGGTTATTTTGAGGTTATGATCAATAATGTAAATAGTAGATTTTAAGGTTATTTTGAGGTTATGATCAATGATATTAATAAAAAGACATTTAAATGGCACAAAATTTTTATTCAGATTTATTACAAATATCGCAAGCAAAATAATCGACATTTTTTTTTCTTATAGCGTGGAAAACTTCAACAGCCTGTCTTATAATTATTTTCTCTTCGAGCACCATTTTCAAAGCCGCTTCCACGTTGTTCTGTCGTCTATTTTTTCCCCTGTAACTTTAGGCCTTTATTTTTCCATGAAAAAACAAAGCCTAGGAACTTTAATCATCAAAAAAAATTCATTTAAATTCGTCGCATAATGTACAAAGTAAATCGCCAAAACTGGGGCAAAAACGTATTCCTAAATGTATATTTAATAGTCTAGAAATAATGTAAATTATTAGTCTAGAAATAATATAAATTATTAATAGTCTAGAAGTAATATAAATTATTTACTTGGCTGAAAAATGAGAAATCAGACCCCTAAGTTTCGAGATTCTCGTTCAAATTTGAGACACCGCGTATACATACGTACGAAACGTTCGTAATAAAAAGTATAGTCGACCACTTTGGCTTTTGAAAGGCCCACTTACGAGGAACAGCAGCAGCGACGGCGGCGGCAGCAATAGTAGTGGTGGTGGTGGTGGTAGCAGTATCCGAAGAGGGCAGACGAAAGATAGAATTAACCTCGTTGCCTTTCCGTATTTCTCCGGGCCGTCTGTTTCTTCGCAAAATAGGTTAGCAAAGATTGATAGGGAAGCGACGTATAAACAGGCCCGTATCTCCAAGTTATAAGTTCGGCGCGGGGGAGGGCGGGCGCGGATCAGTCGTTACGACTTGGCAAGCAATTTACGAGGGTTTTTGCTCCGGAACGATTTCGCGTCCGCCGTGCAAAACCGCTTCGAATTTCGCCTCGGCGTTACGTATCGCGAACGTACACGTACACGTGCATGCGCACACGTTCCAGCAACAGCCGCGAGATAACCTAAATTTCTTCTTTCACGATCTTCCATTTTCCTGGTATTTACGGGATACACCGAATTATCCCGGCAATGTATTTTCACCTTGTGCATCCCGGCCAGCAATTTCAAATTTAATACCCACCGATCCCCTTGGCTCGTTGCGTACTTTGGCTGAAAAATTCTACGGGCCAGGGGAAACGAATGGATCACGATTTTCAGTTGGTGGCTGGAGAGCCTGACGTGTGCCTGATGATTTATGACAGTTGAATGCTAGGCACTAACTAGACACCGCTGATGTTACGAAGCTTCCGTCGGAGAGATTAAAGCGCAAGGAATAAGAAAACTGTATGATTAAGAAGAGTCGTTGAACTCTCTGAGAACGCATCGTTGTTGATCTCCAAAGTTTCGATAAAAATGAAATAGAAATTCGTTACATTTTCAACTGTAAATGGATATACAGAGTGTCTCATTTGAAACGTACCAAATTTGCGTCAGAGAAACTGGAGTACAAGCAATAAGAAAAGTGTATGATTAAGAAAAGTCATTGAATTTTCGGAGAACACATCGTTGTTGATTTCCAAAGTTTCAATAACTGAAATAGAAATTCGTTTGATTTAACTATAGATATTTCCTATTGACTGTGGATATACAGGTTGTCTCATTTGAAACGCAATTACCTCTTAAACTATTCGTTGTAGAAAAACAATATTTCGAATAAAACTTACGTTATTTCTTATGGTGGTCAAAGAATTTGTCACGGAACATGTCTATCTGAAGATAAATACATAGTTTCGTTGAAAATCTCGGATAAGACAAGATACGTGAGCACCGAAAGATATCTTTCTCGGAACGAAGTTTTCCCCCATAACAAATAGTGTCTACCCAAGCAAATATTTGTAAACTAGGAATACGAATTAAAACATTTGCATGATAATAAATCATAAAGAAAATTTATTCGAAAACAATTCTTTGGTATATGTACGAATACTAAAGATAAAGCTAAATATTCATACTAATTTTTTAGTAATTTTTAATTTTGGTAATTTTTAATTTTAATTTTTAATTTTAGTAACTTTTAATTTTTAATTTTGGTAATTTTTAATTTTAATTTTTAATTTTAGTAACTTTTAATTTTTAATTTTGGTAATTTTTAATTTTAATTTTTAATTTTAGTAACTTTTAATTTTTAATTTTGGTAATTTTTAATTTTAATTTTTAATTTTAGTAACTTTTAATTTTTAATTTTGGTAATTTTTAATTTTAGTAACTTTTAATTTTTAATTTTAATTTTAGTAACTTTT
Source organism: Frieseomelitta varia (assembly GCF_011392965.1). Classification (NCBI taxonomy): domain Eukaryota; kingdom Metazoa; phylum Arthropoda; class Insecta; order Hymenoptera; family Apidae; genus Frieseomelitta; species Frieseomelitta varia. Next base: position 1,561,204 of record NW_025109550.1, read on the forward strand.
AAATTTAACTTTTAATTTTAGTAACTTTTAATTTTAATTTTTAATTTCAATAACTTTTTTTAATTTTAGTAACTTTTAATTTCAATATTTAATTTTAGTAACTTTTAATTTTAGTAATTTTTAGTTTTAATTTTAGTAACTTTTAATTTTCAATTTTCAATTTTAGTAATTTTTTAGTTTCAGTTTTGCTAAAATTTGAGACAGCCGCGTGTAAATAAATAAATCCGTGAATGTAAGAAAGAGACTAACCTTACGGTTATACTCCGAAGCGAAGCGAAACAGGGACGTAAACCGATCGAACCGTGCGAACTTTCATGCACGCGATATTACTCAATATCACTACGGTGGCCATTGGTAAACGCGATGCCGATTCTATCGTACGTACACGGGCAGTTGGAACGACTGGTGGTAACGTTTTCATTGCCACAATTCCACGGTAGTTTTTCTACGCTTTCGTAAAAAGTGTACATGACCGCGCGCAAAGAGAAAGTGCACGGACTACTTGCGCAGTTCTCTTGCGAAATTCTTCTGATTCTCGTACGTGCTGCGGTCCGATTACTCTCTCGTAATACCACCGAAATGCCCCGCGAAATGGCACAGGTTACAAATTTCTCTGAAATGACGGAATTACGAAATGTCGAGGAACATTTGAATAGAATGAATACTAGGCTCGACGATATTTTTGTCAACGATACTTTTCCGATTTCAGATTTATTTAATTTGAAATAATTTTTACTTCTTTCTAATTTAACAGAGTTATCAAAAACTTGATGTGTATTTAGGAAGTATAGTTTGGAAACGAGCAATCTTTCAGATTTATTTATTTAATTAGCAATTTTTTTATTTATTTAATTTGGAATAATTCATCAGAGCTATTAGAAGTATCTAATATTTAGAAAACATGCTTTGATCATGAAAACGAGTTATTTTTTTTTTTTTTCCTTTTGTTTGGAGTAATTTTTCTTTTTATTCCGATTCTCGTTCGATTAATCTCTCTCTTGTAATCACTGAAATGCTTCGAACTATAGAATTTTAGAACCATAAAATTATGAAATGTCAAGACATACCTGAATATAATAAAAATGAGATTCGATAATATTTACTTCCTTCTAGTCTTATCAGAATTGTTAGAAGCTTTATAATTTAGAAAATATGCTTAGATCGTGAGCAATTTTTTTTGAATAATTTTTATTTTTCTCTAACAAAGTTATTATCGGAAGCCTAATGTCTAAGAAACGTGCTTCGATCGTGAAAATGAAATCTAATTGCATCGCGTCTTCTCGTCTAAGTCATCATAAATCATGTTTGTCGTGGAAAGTCGGAAGTTTTCTATTGGAACAGCCTGATTCTCGACGAATCAACAAATATCCGCGTAGAAATCGAATCTCTGTTTCACAGATATAGCAACGAAGGATCTACGTGGTAAAATCTAGGAATAAATATTTAAACTAATCGCAAAGACGAACTTACGCTAATTTGTTTGTCCGTAATCTGCCAGATATTGGAACATTTATCAAACATTTATCATTTCGATATACTGAATATTTCTCTAATATTATTTGTTGATAACTTCGATCGATCGTAGTGCGAATCGATTCAAAATATTTCCCACTAGAAATATCATAAATGGAATTCTTTCACAGTTCCCGACGTACGAAGAATGACTCCGTTATTAATTATCGAGATTCATAGCGCGACGTTTCTTCGGTATTCTTCTACTGAACTTTAATTACCCGATTATGCTAATAAACCAGTCACGGTCGATCACGTGTATAATTAATAGACAGCGGATGTTTATGCGAATGCCGAGTGAAAAACTTTATGAATACAACTTCTCTGCATTTTCTTGCGTTTCCTTAAATTTTCCACAAGCGCATAAGAAACAACAGTTTGAAAAAATCGGTTATATAGTTGACAAGTGAATCAAGTCCCTTTTCTTAATGAAATAATGTGAAATTTGGACTTTCGTCTAGCACTTTATTGTTATATAACTCTAACAATTATACGTTTTAAACAATTTAATTTTAAATATTTATTAACGAATTATATAGTTTAAACAATTTAATTTTAAATATTTATTAACAATTTATACATTTTAAACAATTTAATTTTAAATATTTATTAACAAATTGTACAGAATACAACTTTCTTATATAAAGAAGTAAAGTGAGAGGATAGTATGTAATTACAGCGACATAACTTGAAAGAAAAACTATGTTTCTTTCGATAGTAACGATAGTAAATAAACGAAGGTTTATACTGCAAATCACGCGCCATTATTTACTTAGGCTAACTCTTGTGTTTTTTTAACGTGAAACAGAGTTAAATTGGTAAATAAAATGAACACGTTCTTCTTAATTTTGAACTTTGGCAACTCGTCAATCCGGGGAAAATCACTCTGCTTAGTAAATTGGACTTTGTAAAGTTCAAAAAAGCATACACATTTTTTTTCATTGATCGCGAGGAGTAACGTTTTGTTCTCTGTCTCTCTCTCTCTTTCTTTCTTATTACAAAAATTGATGTAGTCCGCTGTAATTGGGATTAGAGGGAAAATGGGGCAAGAATAAAAGGATTAGAAGCGGATGGAGACTGGGTGAAGGTAATACTGGCAAAGACTGTACTTCTAACGCTTCTAACATGACACATGATAGGTACGTGCCACGGTATCGTGGATTTCACATAGGTCATCGATGTTACGTAATAATTACAATTGCGCAAAATATTCATTCGCGCATCCTGCGTCCAGGCTTTCTGCTTTTTCTCGTTAACTTCCTCTGAAATTTATTGTTCACCTTCAACTAATTGTAAATTAAACGGTGAGTCGATTTTTGTTTCGTGATTCTTTGTTCTGTGCTGCTTTGCCATTAGCTAATGTACAGGGTGAGCTAAAAATCACTTCCTATTAATAAATCCGTAATTTCTTTTATTACATATATATATATATTTTTTTAATTTTTGAAAGAAATCATTTTTAAAATATATAATGAAAAAATCATGTTTAAATTTAATTTGAAATTAATAAAATTAAGTTTTTCTTATACTCGTTCAATTTTGATGTTTTATTGAAAAAAAAAAAAAACAATTGGGAAGAAACTTTTGGCCCACCCTATATATAATCGCTGACATTACGCGTATATTACAATTCGACTCGTACAGTTTTAGTAATTAAACGTTGAATACAATCAAATGTTAAAACTTCCAACATTCTGTTAAATTTATCATACATATTGAACCTCATATTGTTGAATAACGCACAAAAATGTAATTACTTCTTACTCTAATCACAAATTACATACTCTGGAAACGTTCCAATCTTTGTTTTACCATCCTTTTCTTATCATTTGAAAACATTCGTTCAATTATCGTTGCTCGTAATTATTTTTGCACCATCAATGCCGCACGATCATTCTGAATATTTGTGCGAACAAATGTTTGCCTCTCGCGAACACGTTCGCGATAAACGTGTGGCCAGAGATAGAGAAAGTTCTTAGTTACTTAAACGGCACCAAAAACTCGCCGCCAGCAATTTCTCTGGCCTGCAATTTCCTGTCGCCGCCACGTCCGTTTCCGTCGTTGCCTCGCGACGAATCGTGCGGTCAGTTCCTCGGAGGAATCGTGTACGTGTATCGTAGATGCTTGCAAATATACATCACGAGCAAGTACACCGTACATCCTCGAAAGTTTCGCCCGGAGTTTCTACCAGTGTCTTGACAAGTTCTCGGTTCCCGGCTGGGAAACCATAATCCTTTTCAAATTCACCGTTCCATTATTATTTCGTTGACGATTGCACGTTCCGCAGCAAAGTAATTTGCTGTTTGGAGTTGTTTCGGTGTTACAAAAAAANAAAAAAAAAAAAAAAAAAAAAAAGAAAAAATAATGAAATCGTCTAATCAGAGTATTGCAAAAAATTCACATTCAGTTTTCTTTTTCCTTTTGTTTCGTAATATGAGTAACCGACGTCGACCGAAACCCGTTGATCACGATAAATCTAATTTTCGTCGTTTCGAGTTTAGTTCCCTCTCCTTCTCTCCCCCCCCGAAACAGGGGGAGGCAAGTTGATTAAACCGAAAGCTCAAATTTCGCCCGTTTAGGGTGGCTGGAGGGAGGAGGAGACGTGGAAATTAATTTGTCGGAAAATCGAATTCCTATTCAGCGGTTTGAAACACGGGGACGATATAAATTTCAGTTGGGCGAAGCGATAAAGCGATAAATGTTACAAGTCCGTTCGCCAAATTGCACGCTTCGTTTATTAGAATAATCGATCAACAGCGGCAAGCTTTCTGTTCGAATCGCGCGGGCAGCAATTCGATCGGCTAGCGGTAATATAACGTGAATGGAAGCAACGTTGGTAATATGTGTACAGAAGACACGATTTTCGTCGATATTATAGGCGCGAAGGATGGTGATCTTCTGATTTCCTAGGTTTGATCGATGAGAGAAATTCGGCTTAGTGATTCGTTTCACCGACTCCTTTTTATCACGCGTGACAATTCAAACGTCAGCCGCCTCGTTTGACTCATCCATGAGTCACGTTCTTCCGGCAGAAGTTACGCGTATGTACATGATTGAGTTATGGCCTCCCTCTTTCTCGCGCCCTTTGTTTCTATTCTATTCTTTCTCTTGCTTCAGAAGAGACTGTGACCGATGAACCGACAACGTGCACTCTCGACTTTTGAAATAAATTTCAAGCAGATTCGATTCGATTTGGATTTTGTACGATTCGAAGTCAAGTTCATTTAGCGCAGCGGGTTCCCAACCTGTGGCACGTGAAAATAATATTGACAAGAAGAAGTTAAAATAAAAAACGCAAAAATGGAATAATATGATAAACAGCGTGTGAAGTTTTAAACCGTATAAAAGAGAACTGAAACGCACAAATATAAAATAATTTAATCTAGCGGAAGCTTTTCTTGTAATACTTCAATCATTTCAATTATTGTAAAATAAAATAAAAGTGCCTGACAAATTCAAAATTCAAAATTCAAATTTTGAGTGCATCTTGAGATGCAAAAAATTCACTGTTCTCGAATTGCTTCCCTAGAAAATCAAATTGTCCTCTTGTGGAGACTCCAAGTTGAGAACCACGGCTCTAGCTTGTTTTACGATCTCGTAAACGCTTGGCATTTGAGATGTTAATAAACAATGGCACAGGAAACAGGCTCGGGACAGTGACGAATTTTATCACAGTGGCCGTTTAATTTCCTTTCGATTTATATGCCGCGTAGAACCCGGGAGACCCTTGTGGTTAATGAAATTATCGAACGTGCCGGTTACTTAATAACGTGACACAGAGTCGCGGTGGAAAATTATGAAAGAGAGTTACGAGCTGGCGGGAATAATCATCGATCCGTGGGCCATAATGCCATAAGACGGAACCGGATTAACCTCAAACGGTATTTGTAGAGTCTCGATCGCGTGTACACGCCAAGTACCGTTCCCATATATACACCGTGTACCGTAAAAGCTGTGTTGTTACAACGTTAGTAAGTAGTTCAGCCAAGTATCGCGTTCAACCTGTTGGAAAAGTTTTATCCATGCCGTGTTCCAACCGCATTCGTCACTTACAAGTTTAACGCTTCGATCATTTCGTGAAAAATTAACGAAGCTCCGAGATACACGCGAACGACGACACAGAGACAGAGTTGCGACGTACAAGCTCTCGACTCACGTTTGAAGAAAAGATATGTATAGTGCGACGGTTCAAAATTTTTATTTCCATTCGCATATTTGATTAATTTCTCAATTATTCAAAATTTTTATTTCCATTCGCATATTTGGTTAATTTTTCAATTATTCAAAATTTTTATTTCCATTTACATGTTTGGTTAATTTCTCAATTATTCAAAATTTTTATTTCCATTCATATATTTGGTTAATTTTTTAGTTATTCAAAATTCTTATTTCTATTTACGTATTTGGTTAATTTCTCAATTATTTAAAATTTTTATTTTCTTTTACATATTTGGTTAATTTTTCAATATTCAAAATTTTTATTTCCATTTACATATTTGGTTAATTTTTCAATTATTTAAAATTTTTATTTCCATTTATATATTTGGTTAATTTCTCAATATTCAAAATTTTTATTTCCATTTACATATTTGGTTAATTTTTCAATTTTTATTTCTATTTACATGTTTGGTTAATTTCTCAATATTCAAAATTTTTATTTCCATTTACATATTTGGTTAATCAGGATAATTTGAAAGGAGATTTTTATTTATTTGCAACGTTGTCTCGATTTTTAATAATCAGAAAAAGGATATAAATGTTAGATTTTACTTCGAATTTTGACGTATCGTAATTAAGTTAAATGGATCGTGCGTTAATTTAATTGATGTTGCGTGTGTGATTGCAACACCTCGATGAGCACAGAGATCGCCTCGGAGTTTTTCCAATGAATTTTTCATTGCGTCCTTTCTTCACAAGTGTTTCCATAAACGGAATAAGGTTACGAAACGTAAAAAGTAAATTTTCATAATGGGAAGGTTCGTTAACCATTTTAGTTCAACCACGCAGTGCGATCGCGCTGTTCAGATTTCGTCTCGAATAATGCTCAATTTACAATGCGCGTTGTCAGTCAGATTGCAGCTTCCTCTCCTGATTATAATTTTCTTTCCAATTAAACCTAAATCACGCGCATAAATAGGCAATGTTTACTTTATCTAGTTTTATCGCGTTGCTTGACATTATCCAATACGGTTTTTAAAAAAATCCTGGCACTGAAACGTTTAACACTAGAACCTAGTGACCAATTTATAATAATATAATTTCAATAATAATTGTTATTGAAATTATATTATAATAATAATTTTACAATTATAATTTTTGTTGGAACCTTTTATAGGTACGAAACAGTGTGTTTTTGAAGATTTGATTAATTTTTCATAAAATATATGTGAATAGAAGCTCTCTATTCTTTGAATTTCAACGTTTTCTGATGGAAAATTTTATGCTTTAAGTCGGTGTTTCTCTTAATCGTGATTCTGTCACTCTACAAAAGACGCTGTATATGTGATCTCTCTCCCCCTCCAAAACATCATTTCCACCAGAAACTTTCAATCTTCCAACAATCGTCCAAATTTTTCCCGCTAAATCCCCTCAGAGGCACTCCAATGGGTCCATACGATCTGCACCCCTTTTTCGCCCCGCCGATGCGTCATCCGGCAGAGAGAGCAGCCCCTCTTACAACGACCTTCGCCACTGTTTCATAGAATCCATCGTCACCGTCACAAAGATCATAAAGAGCGGCGAGGAAGCTCGTTTGCGAAGGCGAGCCAGGAAGAAGAATTAGAGGCAGGAAACAGCGGAGGAGGCTACGACACGCGTCACAGCCGCGAATTAAGTGTTTACTACTTGCTACTCACTCGAAAGTTCCCCGGTAGCCGTAGTACAATGCCCGCGGACTCTTCTCCTCGCTTTGTCGCCGCTGGATAGCGTCGCGCAACTTTCCCTCCCAGCCCCCACGAGTTCCGTAGCAGGAGCAGCCGCCTATAAATTATCCTTATTCAGGGCTGTACGCGGCCCGCGTGTCCAACAACTTTTAGCCGTTACACGGCGAAATTGAGCGAGCCTCCGCCAACACGTCCAGCCATTAGTCTAACGAATTTGAATCGCAAAGCGTGCCGTGAATACCCACCGCTAGACCGGCAGGGTGCACGCGTCTATGGCGAGAGGGTATTGTGCACGGATGGTTGTACGTCTTGTTGGAATGGTCTGTCGCGAGATAGGCGAGAGCCAAGTCAGTTTGCTGCGCCCCCGTCAATCGTTTAACCTATTGCGATGCGACCACGTGCCACGCACGTCGAGAGAATTTTTTGCAACATTTCCACAGTTTTAAGTATACTTAACACATTGCGGACGAATTCGTGTCTTTCGGTTTTCAACTGTTGCGGACGGAAGACGAGAATTCTCGTTTTTTCGTGTTTCAACTGTTGCGGACGGGCAGAACGCTATTTTGCGTTGTACGGGGACGTAGGCAATGTTATATGTAATTTATATTATATAATATTATATATAATATAATATATAATTTTATATAATATTATATATAGTATTATGTAATATATAATTTTATATAATATATAATATAATATATAGTATTATATAATATATAATTTTACATAATATATAATATAATATATAGTATTATATAATTTTATATAATATTATAATATTATAACGTTTCTTGGTGTGGTATGTTAGAAAATTTCCCTACTTCTTGAAAAATTATATAATATTATATATAATTTATATTATATAATATATATAACATATTATAATGTTATACAATTTCTCAAGAAGTAGAGAAATTATTTTCCAACATGCTATACCAAGAAACGTTGCTAGAGGTATTTTCATTTTATTTAATAAAATACCTCTAAAATGAAAAATAATTAATAATTTTAATTCGTAATAAAATAATACACTTGTTAAATGCTGTACATTCTCTTGAACTCATTCAATCATATATTAAATAATTCAAAAAATACGAGAAAATATGGGCTATATGTTCATCAGAGCATACCGTCCTCAATGTGTTAAATATAAATATAAAAATAAATAATAGTTAAAATCTGAAATGCATAGTAAATAGATTCTTAAATATTACTATAAAAAATATATAGTAATATTTAAGAACATTTTATCAATGTGAATCAAACAAGTGCATATACGCACTGTACAAAGTTTCCCTGTTGCTCCAAAAATGTGGCCTAGGAGTAGATTAGGCGCGCCGAGTGTTAAGTATAACCCAGGCAAAACAAATGATAAATTTATTACTTCTCGATAATTTCTATCCAGCGATACCATACCGACGAGTTCGAATAGAAAGCGACGAATTGTTGTGTACGGTTTTGGTCGCTCGTTATGGTCCGCAATCAGTTGCCAGCGCAACGTGGTTAATAGCCGTGGTTCGTGGCCAACTGGCCAGACCCAGGCTCAACCTTCCTCTGACCCCCTTCACGATCCGGGATATTAAGATATCGCGCCGATCAATTCGTCGTTGCTTCCCACGAGCAGTCCGCCGTTTATGGAATCTTGGTTCGGCGAATCGCCGAGCGATGAATAACAAACGGCTGTCCGACGATCGAACATCGATAGAGATATTTCAGGCTCCTCTAACTACGCTAGAACTACCGAAGTGGTCAAAGTGACCAATTTATGATTACCTATGGAGATTCTGTGCATTGCAGCGCATTTATTTAGTGGCGTATTTTTAGATTTTGCATCGACAGATGATTGTGTTTCTTTATTGCGTTATTAACTTTTTCTGTTGCGCCTTGCGCTTTAATCTCTTTGCCAGAAATATTATATTTATATACGAAAATAAATATGAAAGTGCCGCTAGCGGTAGAATACATTATTTTGGAGTGTAGAAAATACACTGAAAAACGCCCAGAGTGCAATATGCAAAACCCACCCTGAATGACAATCTAATGGACAGCAACACAATCAAGAACCTTCTACAATACCTAAAATTGACAAGAATATACAAGAGACCATGATTACCTGAGTCGCTAATAACCTGCAAAGTGGTTGATGCGACTTTTAAATAACGAAACAAAAAAAAAGTATAAAGAATATAAAAATATTATTATAAATAAAATTATACAATATATAAGAAATATTATATAGTCGTCGGTAGTACTGACTTCAAAACTATACTTCTCATGTACGACTTTTCAATTTTTATATATTATATATATAAGTGCATATTTAGTACTTTTTCAATTTTTTTTTTTTATTTTTCAACGACGAATTAACTTTCGCGTGAGAAGCTATATTGAACCATTATCTGTCTCGTCAGTTCTGTGATAAACACCAAATGTCGCGTTATTAATTCAACACGGACAGATAAATCTATTGATCGAAAAGTAATTACGTTTTTTTTTTTAATAGATGGACAATTTCATTTCTGACCGCGAATTCATTGCGTAATCTAATAGCTGATTGTTTCAAACAAATGCACAATCTCGTTGACGATTGTTTGCTTGGTGTCGATTTCAAAGAAGAAACGGTTTCGTCGTATTTTGCTGTACTACTTCCCAAAAAAAGAAACTACAGAAACTGTGCAAGCTCATAAAAAATTATTTAACTTGTATGATCAGTGTTAGAATTGGTTTGCTAAATTTCACTACTGATGAAGATATTAAATCTTTCTAATTCTTTTTTTTTTTTTTTTTATTGTTAAGAAAAATAAAAAACCATGAAGTTGCTCGAAAGGTAATGGAACAAAAAAAATGGTCAATATATTAAAATATCTTTTGTTTCTCATGAAAAATTCGCTTTTCGTTAGCACAAAAGAAAAGGACGCAGTTACCTTTCAGTCAACCTAATCGATACTGAGTTATGGGTCATTACCGTAAGTTATTGATAATTCTGAGATTTGACAATTTCAATACGTGTTACCTTTCGGTTTTGTTTAAACGTTCGTTACACATAACGTGATAAAATAAGAAAAGAGAAGAAAAATTTCAGACGAATTTTATTACGTAATACCGTTCGAATTCTACTGCTCTAAAGTTAAGGAAATAAGTTACATGTCCTCGAATTGCTTCGAAAGATTACGTAAAGTATTATTCGCGAGTACATCAAAATACAAACGACACGAAGCAGCTGTTTACCTTTGGACTCGGTATATATATCTCGTTGATTCGCATAAACTTCGCCGAGTCTTTTCCTCGCGAAACACGCGGACGATTGGTTTTTATTACGAGATGCCAGATGAATTACGAGATAAATTAGAATCCTTAGATTTCCTTAAGGCTTAATCCAACCCTTGATTCTTCCGTGGATCGAAGCAGGGATTACAAGGGTCCAAAATGAAAAAACTTTCTCTCTAAATTCCTTCCGGGCTACTTTCTTTTTTTTTTTCTTCTTCTTCCTCCTCGTCCAAACTTTTACTACCTCGTAAACCGTGATAAAGTTGCCTGACGCTTAACCCACGTTAAGAGCGTTCGGTAATCTCGAAATTTAACGGAGCAACTGTATCATTTATTGTTTTAGATTTTGACGCGAGGCAAGGTTTCCGTAAATGCTTAAAGGGTAGGAAAATACAGAGAAAAATGGAAATTTTACAAAACTCTTTCGTAATTCTTTTTTTACGATTTAGGCTGTTGTGAATCAAAGTGTTTGCCTTCTCTTACTATTTTCTTCTTTACTTTAGTATTATGCTCTCTACTTTAATATTATGTAAAACAGGGATTCATTTATAAATCGGAATCATGATAACATTTCTAGTAACAATGTCGTCAATAATAATCTTATTATATGTATAAACAGTATAAATTATAAATAGTAAATTACTATAAACTACTAGTAAATAAACGATAAATAGTAAAAATTTTCATCGAGAAACAAACAAATGTTCGATCTACTCATCCGCGCGTTTTCAAAAAAAAAAAAATTGAAATTAAGAATTTGTTTCTTACGGAAAGAAAGAAACTTCAAGATACATATTACGTTTGAAAAACGTACTCGAAAGTGATGGACGCACGTTTAGCGAAGTCTTATTTAAATATACTACCCGGTGAAAATTCGATCGGGTGAATCTGCCTGTTATTTGAACAAATTTACTCTTCTCCCTTTTGAAAGAGAAACAAAAGAGAAAAAGAAAAAAAGACATTCCGTCCAATGATCTCTCTTTCTCTCTCTCTCTCTCTCTCTCTCTCTCTCTCTCTCTCTCTCTCTCTCTTTACGAATGATCTTTTGCTTTGCATAAAGTCGCCGAGCAGAAAAATATTTCACGCTCATTTATCAATTATGTACTCTTTCTTTCTCTCTCTCTTTCTCTCTTTGTATTCTCTAGTTCGCGAATTTACGATACTTGGCATTTTATCAGTGGCTCGGTCGTTCCCTATTTAACAGCCGTGTAATTGGAACGATTCCAAGGTTAAGGGATGTTTCGAAACGACCGAGTTTTCCCCGCGAATCTTCGTCAAGAAAGTCGCTTCGATTTCAGGCAAGCGTTTCACGAAATGCTACATAGACGATACATATTTTCGAATTTCAGTGATAGCAGAAATTGACCAAACTAATTTTAGCGTTACTCGAGCGTGTAATTCACGCTACGAAATTGGTGATGCGTGAAATAATTCAGTGTATATATCATCTTTCACAGATGACGGGCGTTTATCAAGATGGCGTGTTATACGTTATAAATTACTCTATTTAAACATAATTCTGTTCAGCAATCCTTAAATATTTCAAGATTTAAAAACATTATGAGATGGATTAATTGTTGAAGTGCTTAATCTTATTTCGAAGAACGTGCGACGAAATCAAAGTAAGTGCATTTACCGTGAAATTGAAATAAATCATTGACAAAACGGCGAGTTGATAAAAAAACTTTAACAATTTCCTTTTTCTTTCTGTGTTGAAATTATAAATTTATCTAGATTTCACTTCAATGGCGAATGCAATTTTTTATTTTAGTAAAATAGTTAATATTATTATTTATATGTAATATAATATATATTATATATGTAATATTTATTTTAGTATATTAGCATATTGTGGGATGACCAACCCGGACAATATTGAATGTAGGCAAATACTGACAATAAGCTAGCAACAGTCCACATAAAAGTGGACTGTGAATAGTTAGTCATAATGGCAAGATCCAATAGTTGGTCACCTATGCTCCTTCCCCTTCCACTCGACGATGATAACCCAATATATATAAGGACATGCTTTAGAGACATTCGCTCTCTTAAACATTCTAAATCGTTATAGATTCATTCAATATCGCTAACTCATAAAACATTCTAAATCATTGTGTATCATCCTATTTCATACACGATCACGACTGTATGGGGATAAACTCTTCTAAATTAAATCTAAGCATGTTGACTCCATTACACGGAATTCAACAATACATTACACGACAGTTTTTTTTTATTTTATTATTCTCGTCATTAAACAAAGGAAAAAAAATAGCCATCTTTTCGCGACTCGACATAAACGTGCCATGAAAGACACGTTAATAGAAAATAAACGAAATTTCTCCACCGATAGAACATCCATTTTCAAATATCTTCACTCAGGCATTGAGCCTGAGTTTCCACTGTAAACTGAGTTCCAGCGTCGAAATCAAACCAAATCAAAAGGGTTCCCAGCCCGCAGTCCTTTAAATTATGCGCATAGCTATCAACCGGCAGTTTTTCTTGCGGCGTATTCTCCGTTGAATATTGAGAGGTATAAGTTCCTTGGAACAGAGGCGGAGGCTCTCTCTTTTTCTCTCTCTCTCTTTTTCTCTCTGTCTTGAAGGATCGTTCGAAGGTCCTAGAAAAAAGGAGCCAGAGGAAGTGGCAGCTACCCACTTTGGTCGTGACTAAGAAATCACAGGAGAAAGAATAAGAGCTGGAGAAAGAAAGAAAGAAAGAAAGAAGAGAGAGGGAGAGAGAGAAGGGAAGGCAGGCCCAAGGCATTAACGAAGAAAGCTTTCCGAGCGAACGGTTAAGTTAGGCTGGAATTTATGGCCGCGCCGAATCGGACGTGAAACACCCACGGCGAAAAGAGGAAATCAATTCGAGAACCCTCCGACTGGTTCTGGTCTCGAACGGAAGTCGCGAATCCGACTGTTCCCGCAGGCACGAAACCTCCTCTCTCTCTCTCTCTCTCTCTCTTTCTTTTTCTCTCCCTTTCTTTCGCCTCGATCCGCTACAAAAGAGATCCCAGTGAGATCGTTCGAAGCCGAAGCTGAAGGGCAAAGAGCGTGTTGAAAAAAGAAAGAACGATATTTCGTAGATACGATGATTGTAGACGTCCAAACTGTTGTACGAGTCTACGAGAGAGTTTCGTTCCGTATGATCGAGCTTCACAATGAATTTTTCTGCGACGACGAAAATTTTCAGTTTACTCGTTGGACTTTCTCGATTGTGGAATTTCGCGGGCGTTTCTTGTTGCAAGAAATAGACGCCGTTTACTCGCGGGGATTGGCCGCCTCGTTTAATTCGAACTATACGAGCGGAAGTGGAGGAACGCGACCCAGTTCGCGAGCAGGAGGAAAAAGAAAAAAAAAAAGAAAGAAGGATTAACGAACTTCGGCCAAGCACCGAAAGTAATTCGAGGATGATTAACTTTTCGAGTTTCTGCGCGATGACGTAAAGTGTCGCCGAGTTCTCTCTTTCTCTCTTTCTCTCTCTTTCTGTTTCGCTTCTTTCATCTTCTACCGTCTCGTAGTGTTCACTGTAGATTTTCCTAGACCTTCAGAAAAGGAGGGCCAAGAAAGCAACTAATTTACACGATGCGTCCTCCAAGAACCGCTGAGAACCTGTTTACCGCGACCAAGTCTCTTCTGAATGTTGATACTCTCTGAGATTTGCCGACTGGAAGTGTCACTTCCGGTTGGTGGCTGATATTTTTACTCGACTTTTCTTAACACATTGTGGAAGACGGAAGACGAGAATTCTCGTTTTTCGTGTTTCAACTGCTGCGGACGCGGAAAGCTATTTTACATTGTAGGCGGCAACGTTATATGTAATTTATATTATATGATATTATATATAATGTGATATATCATTTATATTATATAATATTATATATTATAATGTTATATAATGTTTCAAGAAGTAGGGAAATTGTTAACATACTACACCAAGAAACATTACTATTATTTATTTAATAAAATACTTCTAAAATGAAAAATAATTAATAATTTTAGTTAGTAATAAAATAATACACTTGTTAAATGCTGTACGTTCTCTTGAACTCTTTCAATCATATATTAAATAATTCAAAAACTACGAGAAAATAGAGGCTACATATTTTATCAGAGCATACTGTCCTCAATGTGATAATATAAATATAAAATAAATAATAGTTAAAATCATAAATATAAAATACATAATAAATAGATTCTTAAATATTACTATAAAAAATATATAGTAATATATATAAATATTGCTATAAAAAATATATATTTTACTATATTAATATTATTTATTATTATAGTAATATTATAATAATATTATTATAGTAATATATATTTTACTATAGTAATATTACTATATATTTTTTGTAGTAAATATTATTATAAAAAATAATATACATAATATTAAATATAAAATATATAATATTACTATAAAAAATATATAGTAATATTTAAGTGCATGTATGCATTGTACAAAGTTTCTCTGTTGCTCCAAAACTGTTCCCTGGGAGCAGATCAGGCGCGCCGAGTGCAATACGCAATGTGTTAAATATTAAGATTTACTTTTGCAGGCAAAGAAATTTACCTGCAAAGTAAGTGTTGTTACAGTTTGCATTAGAGTATATGTTATTATGGTTTATTGAGTATATATTTATTATGCTTGAAGACACCAGATCGAGTGTGATTTTTATCATACAAAGTTAACACGCGAAATGTAGAACTGCAATTTCATGGCTGTTTAAATAGCGAAAAAGAGAGAAAGGAAGGAAAGAAGAAATGAGATGTATAAGAGGGTCTACGTGCAATGATAGATGCTATTTTCTCGGTTATCTGACTATCAGAATACAAGCACTTTACAAATAAAGAGAATTCGAAAACTGATGACGCTTTAACATTCTCATTCCCAAAGGAAGAATTGAATTGGCACTCGTCTTTTTTTCCTCTTTTCTTTATTCTAAATTGAATACAAATTTGATCTTGAAGACCAGGCTCCACCTTTTTTTAAACAGATCTTCATCAACTCGAACAATCAGAATCACTTTCCAAAAACGTGGCAAATAATCTTTCGACACGCTGTACATCAACACTTGATGAGAAAATATACGATTTTATCTCTGATTCGTAAAGTAGTTATCTGAAAATTGAATCGAAAAGAAATTGCCAACGTGTTGATACGTCGATCGTCGTAATAGCCATTAATCTAATCGTTGCGAACGATCTTTGTTTCACGTGATATTAATTAAGAACGCAGTCCGACTTTTTTGCTAATGATAATGAATTCCTTTCTATCGTAAATGAATTATTACGTAACGCGCAAGTCGCAGTACGCGCGAAGGAAAAACAACAAGCAAGAGAAACAACGACGAGCTAAATGTTCCTTCGTAATCTTCATTTTTGCAAAATTTAATTGCCTTCGTTCATTCGTTTGTGCTTTTAACCTCGAACGTTCTACCAACGGAGGTGGCTAAATTTACGCAATTGCATTACAGCGATAAAGCGTATTTTAACAACGGTTTCATTGCTGATAACGCGAGTTGCAGTGGAGTTCGAAGGTTGAACCGATGAACCATCACGAATCGTGTTCTAAAAAGAGTTTTCGCAAGTACACGTCATAGGATGAAGATATTATTAGGAGGAGATCTTTTCCCTTTTGGAAAAATTTCTGTTCAAACGTATACGTTTAAGTGTCGTCTAAACAAATGTCTGTGTTTTTGTGGAATTTTTGCAGAAACAAGTGCTACACTTGGGAACACTGTTGATTAGCGTTCTCGTGGAACAGTTATCTAAAATATGAAATATAAAACATAAAAATAAGAAATAAAATATATATCCAAATAATATATGTAATATATATATATATATATATATATGTATATATAATATCTAAATAATAAAAGATCCACAGAAAACAAGTTATTTCAGAACGTTCAAAAATCCATTTTTACATTAGAGTATTATTCATTATGAGCCAGTACGCGCTGCAAATATATTGAAAACTCTTCTAACATTGATATCGTGTCATTGATGTTTCCTCGACAGATAAAATTTATATTTTATTAGTTCTATTCCTGCCTGAAACTTTTATTTATCCGATCTAATCGGGAACAGCACACTCGTAATGTAAGAACATTTTTTGAAAAAGTTCTACGATCCACGATGTTTCGAGTAGAACCTGTTTAACCTTTTTTTTGATCCCTGGAATCGAATTCAATCCGTAAATTTTATTATAAACAAATTGTGAAATGTGTGATCTTGCGACGCCGGTTTAGGCATATTTAAATTAATTAAGTTGGGTCACACTCGCTCGCACGCAAAGCAAATGAATGACAATTGATCCGCGGTGATGATTTCTTTTTACACGTCGAAAACAATTTTAATAACAATATATCAAAATATGATACAATCTTGCTGATTGGCAAGTGGCATTAGATATCACTCGAATTAATCAGTTTATTGATTTAAAAGAATCTTCCTTATCTGAATTATATAGAGACCAAGCAGTCTAATGATAAATTATTAAGCAGCTTCTGTAAGATCCAAGATCTACGAACTTGTTGGCTAGTTCTACCATTGCCAGTGTTAAAATTCATGGATGAACGAAGTTTTCATAATTCCTCGGAGAGAGAGGTGTAACCTTGATCCCGCCTTTTGAATTCAGTGTGACTTAAAACCGTTCATACGAATAATAGATAAGAGGCTATAAATAACAAAAAAAAAAAAAAAATCCTCCATTGTCCACCAGAGGAAATATCGTCTCGTATGGGTCGTTGATAATCCTTCGTAGCGCGAGTTAATCACACACGTGCGATTATACACATACATACATACATACATACATACATACATACATACAATCGATTGATAACGTTACATACGTTCTGATTAAACCGAACAAAAAGTTTATTGCGGATCATTGGCAACGCGCTCGGCGATACAGGCTCGTTATACCTGCTAATGATATATTGGTTAATAATAATGCGGTGTTTAATAATGGAGATACGAGCTGACCGGGACGGAAAGTTCGCCGTGGATAATCGGTGATCCAAGTGATACGCGGTACATACATCACACCACAGACGAGAGGTGATCATACGTGTTAATGATATCACGAACCGGTTAATCATGAAGTATTTCGCGACAGTAAACATCGAAAAACAAATCCCTCGATGAGGAAAATATTGAACGAATCGAATCTTTTCTATTTTCGAGTTTTATCGCCGTGGCGATGAACGTAAATGTAAATGATATAAAAATGAGGATTAACGATAATACCTAATGACGTGGAAGTTTTGATTAATTTTGTCGTTTGTTTGTAGCAGGTCTTTTTATATTATTGCCGTCAATATATATTATAAAATATATATTATATAAAATTATAAAATCATAATGGTGGTATATTTTGTTTATAGTTAAGTAACAACTGTAGTTCGTTCAACGAGTCGTGATACCAGATTTAAACAAATGTACGTGATAGTAACTTTTTCGGCGTAGATAATTGAAAATTTTTAGATGATTGAAAAGCAATAGTAACAAGTAATATAAATAAAGAAAACAAGCAATATTTTACAATTTAGAGTAATCTAAATAATTAATATTTTATTATTCTGATTCCCAATTATTATCGCTATTATTACATTTACAATAGGATCAATATTTCGTTCAATGTGATTCCCAAAATTTACTTGTCGGTTGTATTATTTTTTTTTTTTTTTTGTATTGCATAACGTACTTACACAAAGTCAAGAAAGAAATAATTTGCGTATTGATGTACTTACCGGTGTTTCAGTTCAGTATGAATACTTTATATCCATTTTCATGTAACGTATGAAAAAATACAGCGTTTCGTTTGAAAAATTGAAAGTCACTATCAATTTTAAAAACAAACAGTGTGACTAGAAAAAATATTTGTACCATTGCATAGCGTATAAAGAAACTTTGTACAATTTTGTCGTGAACAGTAAATCAGTAATCAGTCTCTATAATAATCGCCATTGGCTGGCTATTGATTCGATGAATTAAAGCTAAAGTCAGGATTAAAGTAAAACTCCGCGTTTCTCTTCCTTTCGAGTCAGAATTTCAAATTAATGTAAAACAAATCCAGTTTCGAAGAATTTCAGAATTCGTCTTGTATTCGGATCGGTGTTGAAATTTCCTTATTAACTATAAAACGAGAAGAAAATCAACGAAGAAGCATTGTGCTTTATCGTACGTTGTGCTCTACGATGCGTACATACGTTCACGGCGGGAAAATTCGAGCGAGAGATCGCGAATCCGTGAAATTTCCTTCGCTTGCAGCTTCGATGACATCAACCAAGGATCGCCGTTTACTCTTGCAAACAGGGTTGGCGGTAATCCGACCGTGAAGATAATCGTTTTTCCGTTAGGGACGCCGTTGCTTCTCTTCCGGCGTGTTGCGTCAACGTGTCATGTAGAGATCTGATTACGCGCTCTCGCACGCTGGGTGACTTCAAATCTGCCAAGGCTCCCCCGTAAATCCATCCGGAATTCTTAACCGCATTCGCGATTTTAGGCCGATTGTAGGGCGAGACGTTCGGCTGAATACCGTATATATGATTTCCAAAAGTCCGTAGCTGAATACCGAATATTAAGTATACTATTTGTATATACGTGAGCACAAAAAATATGATGTCAATAGAATAGTCAGACTCTTCATTCGAATTTCTTATTGTTATTTTTATATTATATATATAAAATATATATAATTCTGCTTTATATTATAATATATATAAAGTTTTATTATATATATATATATATATATAAATTAGTGTATAATTATTAGTACATAAATAAGTGAAAATTATTAATATAATAATAATAATTATAAATTATAATTATAAATTTTAATATTATATATATAATATGTATAATTCTTATTATTATTATTATGATATTCCTTCTTTTGAGTTGTACCGAAGCATCGCTGTCCTGTGTCACTATCGTTGAATTGAATTTACATGACAACCAATTCGTAATTCAGAATTTAGGCATTCGCCTAAAAAAGTTATTCGGATAATTATCTCCTTCTTCCATAAGGTAAGGATTTCTTTTAAACGATGAACGTGTAAAAGAAAATATGTAACCTAATATAAATTGGAAACGAAGATACTGATAATTTTGAAAAAGTGATATTATATTTACTTTCGCAAATTTGATATTGCTATATTAACTGTATTAATAACATTATCATTTTAATATCATTGTAATTTCCATATATTTATTAGACAAGTGAAAATTGTATTCACAGCCATCTGGTGCGTATATATAAGCCCCACGGCCAGCACGAGCGCCAAATGACGTGGAACTACATTATCGACATTCAGCTAAAGAATTTGAAATGACTACGTTATCGGCCGCGAATGTGTTAATATTTGATTGCCCCAAAAGATTCTTTCGTTTTATTAATGAGTAATGTGTGCACAGTATTATATAACGCTTCATTGTGTCATACTGTTGAATTATGATCCTTTCTCTGCCTCTCTGGAAGCCTCGTAATGCCATTTCCGAAATTTCTAATATTCACCGGCGAAATTAAATTATTAGAGACGCATTTTATTATTCAGAGAATATTTTAACGAAAGAAATAGATGATAATGCAGGAAACGATATTGCCCCGTCCGATTCTTATTTCTTTTATTAAAAAACGAAACCTCTGCAGTAAAAAAATTTGGCTCAGTAAATGACGTAAGAATGCACCTCGGGCAATACGTAATCCCAGAAGTTTTGGACACGAAGCTTCCGGAGAAACAGAGAGAACTAATAAATCAGAGTGGATCGTATGTAATTTGACAACACGATGTAAAACATAAAATATTAATTAATAAAACGAAAGAAACTTTCGACACAAGCTAATATTGTCAACAGATACACACTGTCAAACAGAATTGTTTGAAATTATTCAAAATTTCAAGAGCATTTCATTTACTCTCGTATCGCAAGTTTGCAACTTCAAAAACATAAACGTACGTGTGTTGATATGAATGTAGAAATTTACAAATATGCGGGCGTTGTGGATTATCACGATGACATCGCGTTAATGAAAATATTCAAAAACTCCAAAGAAAAATTTAATTTTTTGAAGTTTGAAATTCGTTGAATTCGTAGGTACATTTGGTCCAAATGGAAGAAACATGAAAATAATACCCGACAAAAACACCACGTCTGTTTTATGGAAAAATGATACGATATGGGACGAATTGAAACGTCGTCGATCCATTGTTATATCTCATCTTTCGTATTTTGTTACGAGCATTTAATAAAACTTGATAACATGGATTACCAGTGTCCAAAATTTCACTTGAATCTTTTATTTGATTCGAGTCGCTTATCAGAGCTTAGATACTGTCTGTCGACCAGTATTTTAATCGGATATTTTTTTTTTTTTTGTGATAAAATGAATTTCCTTCGAGCTTTATTTTGAGCAAGACAGTACGCAAAAATGTTACGCATGCAACATCGAGCGCGAAAAGATAAATATCTTTTAAGCGGATACTCTGTTACTCTTTTTCATCATCAAGATAACAGTGCACAATTCACTGGAGAGATTATCTCGCGAGCAAGCGTAAAAATCCGCCGAAAAGTACGTACGGCCAAACCGTGAGAGAAATGTTCGCTAAATTTCCTTATCGATCGGCAACCGGTCGGTGACCCCTGGTTGCAAAAAGCGAATCGTCGACGATGGGGGACGCTATAAGCAGCTATGAATTCACGTGGGCGTTTCCATGGCCTGCATTAGCACGGAAGAAATATCGTTCTTGTAATCTACCATCGATCCTATCCACTTTTCTTCTTCAATCTCTCCATAAGGAGGAAGGAACATTCATTTTGTCATTTCGCAAACTTCTTTGAACCAGAGACTGAAAACCGAAAGGGGTTTTCAGGTTTAGATATTATACCGGTATTTGCTCCGATATTATCGTAATATAACCGCTATTTGGGAAATCGGTTTTAATACTGGTATTTTCATACGTATTTTATCGGTATTTAATGTCCACAACGGTAAAAATACCGAAATATATACCGGTACGGTGCTGCTTTACTGACGAAAACACATTTTTCATTTTCTACGTACAGTGACTCTTATTAATATTCGGACATCATGCTATTCAAAATATTGTTGTGGATTTCGATCGTTTGTAATAGTAAATTTGGATTAATTTTTTAATAATATAATAGAACATTCATTATAGTTTATAGTNAATATCAAACAATAAACTGAACTATGTCGAAATGTAGCGTGGCAAAAATATTCGGACATTTGAAGAACTACAATATTTGAATCTGTGAAAATTGTTAACATAAACAATAATTAATATTTTGTAAGGTAGCCCTTGACTTCAATAATATATCGCAGACGCTTAGGCATATTTCCAGTAATTTTTTTTCAAGTAATTTATCGGAATATTCTTTCATTCTGCGATTAATCGTTGTTTTAATTCCTCTTTCGATTTATTGACGTATACGACAATTAATCATTTTTCACCGAGAAAAAGGAAAAATTTATCGGTCATCTTTTCAAATTAAATAACAGCATCGTGGCTGATATTGTATGGAGATACGATGAATTACTATTAGAAATAATAAAGTCAAATTTACTATCGGCAGCTTTATGAAAACGTTTGATCATTGTCTCCTTTTCCTTTTCTAATACATTAATATTTTATTTTATTACACCGGTATTATATACATCTACCAACCTAACGTCGTTTCGATAGCATCATACCATTTCGGTTTCATCAAACGTAATCGAATAGTAACCTAAAAGTACCGGTATTTTACCGATATCCGTAATACTGATTCGGTCTCTGCTTCGAACGCTCCGCCGTAAATAATTTCTGTGTCCGTTTACAGCAATTTTGGTCCGTGTCTCGCTTTCAAAGTCCAAATGATCATTCTCTTCTCTTCTATCATTTTTATTTTTTTTTTTGTTCAGCCACTCTTCGTTCTCCCACGTTGGCCGTAAATTTTCGGCCAGAAATTTTTCGTCGATGTGTGCGCAGGGAGCGCGCGCGTACTCCCGAAATCGAGACAATGCCTCTATTTCCATCGCGTTGCTGGCACCGCGTCGGCTTTCCGTAAATTCGAGCCATTAAATATGGAGGCGACGTGTATATTTATGGGGGCGGGGGGAGGGGGGAGGCCGCGGTGTGCCACCGGTTGCCATCGATCGGACTATCGAGAATCGAATCTACGGCAGGAGGCCGCTTTGTCAATCGGAACTGTCTTCCCGTGTCGAGCTTTGCATTCGAACCGAACACACCCAACTTTATGGTGGCCTGTGCGCGCGTCTGTTTGCGACAGAATATATAGTGCCTGCCTTGCTACGCGCCACGTATCGTATATTGCCCCTGTTTGCTCGCTTCTTTCCAGCTTCTCGCTCGGAAAGAATGTTGCGTTAAAAGACGCGACATTTCAGTCGCTCGCGACTAATTAAACAAATCTTTTTTCTCTCTTTTATTTTCCTCTGTGAATGCGTTTGCTTTGCACGTACAAAATATTTACATTTTATTAGCAAGAGTAGAAGGTTAGAGTATAATAGTGATCGATGCTGCAATTAACACTGTTCACAATTACCGACTAAAGCATAAAATTTCCATCTGAGACATTGAAGACACGGAAAAATACAGAAGCTTTTTTCGTTCGTATGTTTTACGAAAAATTATTTAAATCTTTTAAAATACGCTGTTTTTACGTCTATAAAATGGTCTGACGAAAATTATAAATTGGTCATTTTGACCACTCTGGTAGTTCCAGTGTCGAATGTTTTAATTTAAATTTGAATGAAATTTGATATGACCCCAAAAAAAACAAAATAATATGTAAAAAAAAAAATAATAAATAATATATAAAGAAAACTTAACAAAGATAATGTTTATACATGCAAAATGTAAACAAGATGAATAAGAAATGATGAAAGAACAAATAATTCAGTAGTCCTTGGGAAACGTATGACGTCATTGTATGTCAAGGGATTAACTCCGTTGGGACGTGAATTTTTAAAACGACGAGTTTCTCGTACAAAGAAGGAACTTCGAATCGCGAAACGAGAAACAAAAGGAAAGAGAAAGTAATGCCGATTTCGACAGATAGGAGGCAAGGCGTTCATTGATGGCTATCCAGACACGTTGTTATTATCCTTCTGATTAGCGGCGCGCAAGATACTAAGAATAGCGTCGAGAGAGTAAATTGATCGGGAAAGCTCCAGCGCGATGCGTTTCACGAGCATCGAGCGAGTAAAGTGCTTTGCCGTGTAAGTACTCGCGAGAAAGTAGCTCCAATTTTCTTCTTATTAACCAATAGTAATAGATAGCGAAGGATTCGATCGATTTATTATATCTGAATTATATACATCACTTAAGCGTGACCTCCCTAAATATCTCTTTCTGTTATGAGAACGAAAAAACTATTTCATTTTATTGCGTAGTGTCATATAATATATTATATTATTATTTTATATTATTTTGCATTTTAATATAATATTATTATTTTTTTAATGTAATTATATAATTTTATATTATTTTGCATTTAAATATATTATTATTATTTTTTTAATATAATTGTATAATTTTATATTATTTTGCATTTTAATATAATATTATTATTTTTTTAATGTAATTATATAATTTTATATTATTTTGCATTTTAATGTAATATTATATTACACAGTATGTAGTTTGAATGATGTCAAGTGATTGTTTATTAAAATTTCCTTATAAAAGATCCTTTTGAATAATTTGAAACGATCTTGAACTCCGAAACTTTAGATTCAGGACGTAAGAATCCTTTACAGTGCAAAGAACGCTTTATATATATAATAAATATAAAATATGAATATATGAAATGGACATAAAAATATTATATATAATTAAATATATATAGTAAATAATACCAATGTGTTCTTGACTTGAGATACATTGACACGCGATACGCATTGTACGAGACACAGGAAAAGAATAAGGTCACCCTAAAAGAGAAAAAGGTCTTTTTTTTTTTATTTTTCTTCCCTCGTATGTTTCTTTCTGCAAGCGCTAGGGGTTTCTGATGGACCCTTTCACCCTGCATTTAAGAAGAATGTTAATTAGTGGCTGCGCTTTTGTTGTCAAGTGTGTGCGCCGGCAAGAAAGTTCTCAAAAAAAAAACTAACCCACTTCTTTGGTTGCCCTCCCGAAGGTTAGTTGTTTATGTGTTAGGCGGTTTTGCGCGATGTCGGTCCCTACAAAAGGAAAACCTGAGGTGGTCCTTTTTTTGACGCTTTCCCACGAACACGCGGATGACACGTGTTGGGAAAATTTGGGTTTTTCTAGGAATGGAAACTTCATTGGCCGAAGATCAGTTCCAATAACATCTGTGATTTATTGGGCCAGCTGTGAAGTCGAATGCATGTGCACGCTTATATATATATATATATATATATATATATATATATATATATATATATATATATATATATATATATATATATATATATATA
>NW_025109550.1:1586629-1625772 GCF_011392965.1 Frieseomelitta varia
TATATATATATATATATATATATATATATATATATATATATATATATATATATATATGTCTGCTATACTACAATATATATAATTTTATACGAATATGAAAGATTCATTCGAATTATGTATTTCTGTTAGTTAAACTTCAGAGTTTTACAGAATATATAACTTTATACGAATACGAAAGATTTGATTGAGCTATATGTCTCTGTTTTAATTAAACTTAAATTTTACACTATGTATACTTTTACAAGAAGATTTGATCGAATTGTATCCCTGAGTTATATATTTCTCCAGTTGAATTTCTTCTTCAAAATTTTACACTATGTATAATTTTATAAGAGATTTGATCGAATATGTCTCCGAATTATACTATATTTCTGCTCTAGCTGCACTACAAAATTTTACACTATACACAGTTTTATACGAATGTAAATTTTATATTTCATTTCAACAAATACGAATCACAAGTTAATTTGCTAATATAATTATATATATAATATATATAATATTTATATATATAAATAAATTATATATAAATTCCTCGAAATAGAAATCGTGTAAATTCAATTCTAATCATTGTACCAATCGACTTGTCATTATAATCAGGCTATGCAATCAAATTCTTCAGCTAGATGAGAACTCGAAGAGTCCCGAGTTTATTTGGCTATCTGTGTGGAACAGTATCCAAAGGGATGCACAAATCTCGCGCCACGTATTTGTATTTGTCGCTTACATCCTCGGCGTGAATTACTGGATAACTTGCACTGTTAATCCTGCTAATAACAATAAACTACCGATCATTATTCGCCAGCAACGTTATTCGCTCCAACAAAATTCCGGGATTGTATTTGTGAATTCTGTTGATCAGTTATCTTTACCCAGGAGACGGCACGAGGATGATTCGCTTTTCACATAGATGGAGATGTAAATTTCATCGGATATCAAACATATAAACAAGTTACACGTTTAACCTCTTGCGCTGGAATCACGTCGAGAATTTTTTCGACCCAAAATTGCAATATTTCCTCAGTTCTAAGTATATTTAACCCTCCGCCTACTGTGCCGAGATCACAGTTTTGACCTGTGTTGGGAGCTGTTTGCGTTAGTTATAAGAGCTGCTTGTGTTAGTGATCGCACTAACGCATCATGCGGCTGTGTGCTATGTTGACAACGCCAAATTGACGACAACTAAAGACGAAAAAAATCAGTTTCTGGTAACGTTCTGAGGAAGAAAGATCGCAAATCGAAACAATTTTTTATTTCAAAGTTTATTTCATATTTTAGTGTTCTTATTATTGTTTTAGTATTTTAGTATTTAGTATTTAATAGTTTGCATTATTTTTTTTTTAGTATTTAGTATTTTATACTATTTTTGTATTTAGTATTTAGTATTTTACATTATTTTTGTATTTACTATTTAGATTTCAACTTTTAGTACCATTTTAATATTTTACTATTTTTATTATTAATTTACTGTTTTTATTATTATTTTTGTTCTTTTTATTACTTTTTTCCGTTGTTTCTATTTGTTGACGCAATGTCTTCATTGCCAACGAGCAATCTTTCTTTGTCTCCTTTTGTTCAATCTGCGTTCCTCACAGTGAATGACATAAATGTATAGTAAATATATATAACTTTATTATTCACGTGACTATTATTTATTCCTTATATTTCTACATGTTCCCCTATACGAGTCGAGTGTCTGTCACTGTAACGGTACAATATCGGTGAGGACCCTAAATATGTATTAATGGGATATCCGTGTGGGTCAAAATGACCCCGGCACAGGACGCTGAGGTTCAGTAGTCGGAGGGTTAAGCATAACCCAGGCAAAACAAATAATAAATTTATTACTTCTCAATAATTTCTATCCGGTGGTGTCATACCGACGAGTTCAAAACGAAATCAGCGACGAATCATTGTATACTTTGGGTACTTTGGTCACTCGTTACGGTCCGCAATCGGTTGCCAGGCGCAAGTGGTTAAACATTTTCGGTCTGAGAGAATGGAGGGAATTGACAAAGTTGATCATTTGTGTCAAGTGAATCGATCTGATAATCCGGCGGCGTGAAATTTCTCGAACGATCCGCCGACTCTGTTCGAATATTCTCTTCGTAGCTTCGAGCGAGGAAATACGGGGGGAAGGGAGGAAGAATAGATCACGAATCTCGGGACGTCGAACGGCGGGAAATTCGGCGATGGAAAGCGGCTTGGTTTATCCTCGCGTGCTACCGTGCATTGTTAAACGGGAGCGAAGCGCGTTGCTAAACCCGGCGCTGCCTCTAAACACCGGATGCGCGGTGCAACGCTCCGAGGAAGCTCTCTCGCTTGCGAAATCAGCTTGGTCGCGGCGCGCCCGGTCGAATCGGAAGAATCGCGAATGGAAAACTCGGCCGACGGGAATCGGGAGGAACTTCTTCTCCTCCCGGTTGCATAATTCTTTCCGCGTGTGTCGGTCGGTACACCTTGAGCCGGCTTTGCATCAACGGGCTTTACCCGTTTTTACGGTTTTCCGGCTGCTCTGCCCCGCCTATCGAGGCCGCAAACAGGCGTTTTAATGAATTTTCTAGAACGAGAGTTTCGTAAAAATTCTCGTCCTCTGCTCCTGTTCGAGCAGAGAACGAGAGCTCCTTCCCGGATGTAAACGTAATCCTTTAGATTTCAGAGCGGATCACACGAGCTGCTCATTCAGTTTGTCGGTTTCCTCATCGTCGTAAAAACTAGCTTCCACGCTGTTCATTTCTCCCCGCTGGCATTACTTTCCCTATTTTCCTTTAACTTTACCAGTAGACTACGATAGAGAAAATAATTTACACGTATAACGCGAGTATTGTGGCCACGACATTGGCAAGAGTGTGGAGAATGGATGCAATGGAGGGGATAGCGACCAGGAAAGTGGGAGTGGGAAGGGGAGGGGGCAAGGACCGCCAGTTAGCCACCTAGATTCGTCTGTTCGATAATTTGAGTGCAATTGTGAAAAGTCCAACTGGATCTCTTTTCTTAGATCTGGAGAAAATGAATTTCAGGACAGAGATAATTGATTGAGAATATATAATAATTTATTCGATACTGGGATTTTTATGTTACAGAGAATTTAAAGACTGGGTCATACGTTTAATTATTCGGAAAAGAATGAGTCTCTTAACGCTGTCGCATTTTTGGAGATTTTTTGAAACGAGAATTGCGTGTAAGAAATGTTATTTAGTAGAACTGTCTGTATAGTAGTTTTAATTGTACGATTTTAACAATCGAGCACATCGGTATGACTAATTTCAGATTTTCAGTTTTTTTTACAATTGCTTGTAAGCTATTCAAAATTAATGTTAATTTCTATTTGCACAGAACTAATATATTTCGTATAAAATAATTTTTATAAAAAGGAGTTTCATAGAAAAACTCTTAGAAACACTTTGAGTTCTCATGGAACAGATATTTTAAGAGAATCTGTGTAAAATTCCATAAAAACGAGTAATTTTAGAATATTTAATTAAAAATCCATTTTTACATTCAAGTACTTTATATTCATTGGTATTTGAACATGGTATTTGCTACAAATATTGACAAATTTTTTCAACATTGATGAACAAATTGTCTGTCCCTTCTTTTTCGAAAAATTCTAAAAAGTTCTATTCTGTCTGAAATGTTTATTTTGAAGATCGTTTAATTCTCTTCGGGACTTGAGAACGTTCCTTGAGAAAATTCTACCTTCTAACTTCTTGATCGCTGGGGCAAACAGTTCAATTTACCGAAATAGATACTCGCTAGAAAAAGAGCACGTTTTCCAATTCGGCTTCTGATTTCTCGTCAGAATTTTACAAGAGCATTTAAGACTAAGTCCATCAAAATTTCATCGTATCGCCTCTCTTTCCTATATACTGTAATTGAAACTGTGTAATTGAAAACAGATTATTGGATAGAACGTCAATGTACGGAAGCACAAGTTTCAATATTATTATTACTCCTTCTCTTCGTCTATCACTGTCTCGTTCGTTCACGTTCGTGTCAAATTATTCGTCGAATGTGAACACGCTTTTAAGCACAGTCATTCGAACAACGACAATAACAATAAACGAAAGAAAACTAAAAGAAAAGCAAAAAGAGGTGGAAGCCATAAAGTGACCACTGAAAAACCGAAGAGAAAAAGCCCGTATTTGAGATCACTAAAATGGTGGTCGTTTGAGGGATGTTGTTTTCCACACGTAATACTGAAAAAATCCACTAATTAATAAAATAATAATATAATAATAAAATTATTAAAAATTAATTATATTTCCAAATAAAATAATAAAAATTAATTATTATTAAATTAATTATATTAAAAATAATTAAATAAAAATGAATTATTAAAAATTATTAAAAATAATAATATTATTTAAAATTAATTATATTTAATTAAAATAATAAAAATTAATTATATTAAAAATAATTAAATAAAAATTAATTATTAAAAATTAATTATATTTCCAAATAAAATGATAAAAAAGTTATTAAAAATTAATTATATTTCCATATAAAATAAAAGAGGCGTGTGTTTGTAAAAGTTATTTTTGTTTGGTGTCATTCAGCCTTTCAGTGACCACCCTGTACTAGTTTCGCTTTTCTTCTTTTTTTATTCCGCGCTTTATGGCACGACGATGATCGCGGATAAGAAAAGTGAAAACGCTTCCTCTCGCGCTCTCTCGCCGGTAATTGAAGTGATTCGACGTGGAAGTGGCTACGCGACCGGATGGAATGCGTATTGTTGACGATCATCAAAACCATTCCAGGAATAACGAACTGGAATACCTTCACTTTCACCCGTCATCGTTTCTCTCGCCACGGTTCCGCGGGGATGGATAATTAACGACCGACGGAGAAGCTTCGATATCAGCCAGCTTTCTTCTCTTCTCTTCTCTTCTCTTCTCTTCGTCCTTCTTTCTCTCTATCTCCCCCTCGAACAGGTCTGCAATCTCAACGAGTTAATTACTCGTCGACGAAATAAATTCCATCGAGTCGGTTAGTCGTCGGGACGATCGATACTCGTTTCCTTTAAGACTCGTTCAATCGCTCAGGGGTTATGCACGACGAGAGGATTCTTCGCGTTGTTGTTATTTTTCATCTCGAGTTCTCATCGTCTTTTTTTTTTCGAGAGATATTCAAATTCTTTACCCTTGGGATAGTCGTGTTGATTAATTAGAGAGATCGAGCCGCGTCAAGCAGAAACAAGTGTTTGTAATATATATTAATACATTTAATAGCATTAAAAACAAGTGTGCATCCAATGATAATTTTATTGTTATTGTTACAAATTTTATAATGTTATTGTTCCAATGATAATTTTATTGTTATTTGACTCAAGATTGATAATTAAATTTTGGAGTAAATTAGAATGTTTTTGGGGAATTTTTCAAATTTCAGTCGTGTTAATTCATTAATTGAGGGCTAAGCAAAAAAGGGCAACCTTTTCATTTTTTTATACAAATACGAGAGGACGGTATTTCGGCAAAACAATCTCGCGTGTGAACAAAAATATGTACATGGAAAAAAATAATTTTATTTAATAATACTGTTAATATTTATTTCGTTGATAATGAAATTGTTTTTGTGATTTTTATTCCATTTAATTTAATTAAAATATTCTGTTCGATTTATTTGTCTCAAAATCAGACAAACGAATTCGACAAACGAATTCGACCGGCCAGTTATCGAGTGAAATTTAATTTGCCAGACTTCTATCCTTTTTTTACATTATTGGCTCGTACGCAAAGATACTGTATCAAAGGAAATCTGTGCCTGTGTTACCAATAGAAACAAAAACAACGCTGATCGACTTGCTCGACTGGTCATCTTACCGCGATCTGCCCCCCTTTGCGGTTTTTATAGAATAAAGAAAATATCTCGGACAAATATACAGGGTGGGTACCATCACATATTGCCAATCTATAGTTTTACGTCATTACTATTACGCGTAGCGAAAAATTTCAGATGAAATCGAATGGTTTCGAGAGGGGCACATTTTGATGATACTACTGTTCTTATAAGTGGACGTGTAGAGAACATATGAAGGTCATAAACGTTTTTTTAAATGGAATCATATATTTTTCATTGCATCAGTTGATGCACCTTGATATTTTTTACAAAAAAGTATCAACCTACTTATGTTAAAAAAAATCATTAGTTTAGGAGATACTTTAATTTTAATTTTGTAAAATTATAGTATGAAAGACACGGAAGAAGAAGGATAGTATTTTTATATTTCTACTGTCTTTGTCATTCGCGCATAGATTTTACAAAATTAAAATTAAAATATCTCCTAATCTAGTGACTTTTTAACATAAATAGGTTAATACTTTTTTTTGTAAAGAATGTCATCAGCTGATGCAATAAAAAGTATATGATTCCATTTAAAGAAAACGTTAATAACCTTCGTATGTCCTCTACACGTTCACCCACAAGAAAAGTAATATCATCAAAATGTGCTCCTAAACTGATGATTTTTTTTAACATAAATAGGTTAATACTTCTTTGTAAAAAATATCAAGGTGCATCAACTGATGCAATGAAAAATATATGATTCCATTTAAAAAAACGTTAATAACCTTCTTATGTCCTCTACACGTCCACCTACAAGAAAACTAGTATCATCAAAATGTGCCCCTCTCGAAACCATGTTTTTCAACTTCGTCTGCAAAACATTTTTTTTTCGCTACGCGTAATAATAATGACGTGATAATAATAAATCTAGGTGGCAGTATGTGGTAACACACCCTGTATATGTTAGAGGGAAGAGTATCGCTGATAAATAAGCCACGTCAGGGCTATCTCGCATCAGCGTGACGACAATGTCAAGGAACAAGCCGTATTAATTACGAATGTTATCGATCTTTCGATTATTTTTCAATAAGTTGTAACAAAACGTCCGTGCCACATGTCGAGTTTCAACGTGGAAACATGAGATAAAAGACGAATGCAGCTCGAAGCCAGGATTGAAAACATGTCCGATCGCAAGATTCAAGGACAGACGACGCTGCGATGATTTATTCCGGATTGAAATTCCTTCTCCTCCTTCCCCGCGATAATACGCGCCGTTGTTTTCCAATTTTAATCCTTATCGGGCTACCGCGATTAAAAACAATTCACCTTTTGGTTTCGCAAATCGAAGAGATCGGACGTTAATCACCGGTGGGGCTAAACAGGAGAGACAATTGGCTCGATTCTTCAGGCATATCGATAAGTTCGTTTCGCGAATTGAAAGCGGAGTTGAAACGTGACACGGTTAACCTTCGACCAGGATCGTTGCTGGTCTCTTTGTCACTTGGATTTGTAATATTTTCTTTCGCTCCCTTGCCGAATCTCGTTTATCACATTAGCAGGGAAATCTTTGCTCTTCAACGCTAGAAACTGGTGAAATTCACTACCAGAAAGCGATCTAGTTGCAATTTTTGTTAGATATATTTCAAAGACGTAGGATAATGTATTTTTGGAGATGATTTTTCGTAAAATGTATAATACAATGGAAGTTTGTGTGCTCTGTTGTGATTGTATTCTTTTTATTTCTTTATTTTAATGTTTCTGATGGAAATTTTACGGTTTGTTCGTCGCTAGTTCTAATTAGTTAAAAAAAAAAGAAGCCTCTTGCGCTTTTTTTCAACCTTTTGCACTGGACGTGCACGTCGAGAATTTTTTCGTCCCAAAATTGCAATATTTTCTCAGTTTTACGTATATTTAAATATAATTCAGGCAAAACAAATAATAAATTTATTATTTACTTCTCAATCATTTCTATCCAGTGATATCATACCGACGAGTTCAAAAGGAAAGCGACGAACTGTTGTATACGGTGTTGTTCGGTCACTCGTTACGGTCCGCGAACCAGTTGTCAGCGGCAACCAGGTGTTACCAGCGATTAATTTTCGTTAATTATTTTCCAGACTCCAAGATTACTGATCATTCGAGAGAATGTTTCAAGTAAAGCATGTTCCGTTACAAAATAAACTTGCGGATGGTTGCCGGATTTGTCTAGATCAATGCTTCCCAAAGTGAGCGATAACTCCTCTTTTGGTGGGCGTTGGAACGATTCAAGGGCGTCGAATTAAAATAGGATGGCGATGAAAGAATAAAGAATGAGAAGAGAATGAGAAAATTTTGAAAAATCACTCGCAGTGTAGTTGTTACATACTTTTTATTTTTCAAATAAACAGGCGAAGTGCAAGTTGTAATCAGATGATCTTATAATTTTAAGCCTCGACTTCAAAGTCTTGTTTGTTACGATATCTTTTCGTGCTTATGCTGCAGCACGTACGTGAAAACATAGACGCGTGAAGTAAGGCGAATTTGTCAATGCGCTTTTCTGTTTGTTCGCTTAAAAAAGATAAATTTTCAAGGGGGAGGGCAGGATAATTTTTCATCTGAAAGAAGGTCAGATAAAAAGATAAGTTTGGGAAAGACGATTAACGCCTCTTCTTATTCGTTAATCGTATTAATTCTCTACAGAATGACAAAATTACCAGTTTGACACTGCATAATGGAGAAGATACGATAGATTGTTACAAAATTAAGATTGAAACGTCTCCTAAATTAATCATTTCCTTTTCCCAGCGTTTAAAGGTTTAATGTCTTTTCGAGTTTTGTATCGATTAACGTACGAAAAAAATTGTACAATCTCCGTTCAAAGAGAGGTGATGACGTGGCGACTTCGAGAACGCCTCCACCCGCTGCACGAGATAATGAGACCGTCGCTCTCGAAACGCGATAAATTTCACTGCTCGGAAAACGTTCTCCCGCGGTAACGAGCAGATTTAGAAGATGATCGCGCTGGAAGGATCCTCGGACATGCTGCGTAATGCAAAAAAAAAAAAAAAGAAAAAAAAAGAAAAAAGAAGAAAGAAGAAAGGAAGAAAAATTTAGGAGAGCCGCGATAGAAATGCCTGTTTTACGATTGCTTTGAGCGACATCGTATTTGACGAATAGGAAGAGGCGTTCGAGCGAGCGCCGACGATTTAATATCGGGAACGACCAATGGGAGAGGGGCAAGCTGTTGAGACATGTCTCTCTCGAATGTGAGCCTCCGATAGCGTGACGATACGCGCGAATATTCAGAATAACGGATGCGGATGCGGATGTGCCACGTTTCGAATATCCAAAATATTTTCGCTAATGGATAGATTGCGAAAAGAGGGTTGGTATAGGGGTGCAGAAACGCATGCCGCATTTCCAAGCGCCGAGCATAAGACGAGAGCCCGAAAATAAAACGCCGGATGAAAATGCGACGCTGTAAACGAGCCAGATGGAAGTTTGCTGAATATTTAAAATATAATGCCGGCGTGCAACGTGAGAGAACGCGATGAAGAATGGAGGAAACGCGCTTTTTACGTTTTTTAATACATGGTTTAATTACGCGAGTGGGAGGGAGGGAGGGAGGGGGAGGGGAGAGGATATATTGCGGAAGACAATGACAAGAATGGTACAGCGCTGGGAATAATTAGAGAATCGCTGATGCGGTGGGAGGGCTCTGTATTACCAACCGAGCGGACAAAAGCGAGAAAAGTTCTTAATATGTTACACGTTAATCGAAAGCTTAATATGTTGCACGTTAATTCGGCGATGCACGATCCTTTTTTTGCATACAAAGGGCCGCATGCAACGTCGTACATTTTATATGTAGTCGCGGACTGTAACAAATGAATCTCTCTCTCTCTCTCTCTCTCTCTTCTCCATTCTAAAAAGAGAAGTACAGATACGCATTGAAACCGTGTCTTAATAATGCTGTCTTCACGTACTTTTTATTCAGTTAAATTTATTACGCGAATATAAATATAATATAGATAAAATTGAATATAAATATAATATAATATAAATATAGTCTCGATTTCTCAGGCATAATATATTGAATTTCCAGTATAAAATTGTTAAGATTAAAATTAATTATGAAATTAAATTTATATAAATAAATGATTAATATCACAAAAGTATTGGTATTTTATATATAGCTTTTGCTTTATGATCAGGAATTATTGGATCATCTTTTAGAATATTAATTCGAATAGACCAGGAACATGAATTGATAATGATTAGATTTATGATTCAGTTATTACTAGACATGCTTTTTCGATAATTTTTTATAGTTATGCGATGAAAAAAAAATTCGAGAAATTTGCGTAACGAATGTCTTCTCTTACCCTTTGATTGTATGAACAATTGTTAAACAAAAATAGAATGGCAAAAACAGAAACATAGGTACTTATTAAAGCATGCGGTTTTTAACAATGCTGTTTTGACGTATATTCAATTGAATTAAATTTATTATATATATTATAAATTATTATAATATATATAATATTAAAAATATATATAATATATATAATTTATATATATTATATATAAATTTATTACTATATATATATATATATATATATATATATATATATATATATATATATATATACACATACATGTGATGAGTTAAATCATCACATTCAATTGAAATATGAAACGTAATCACTGATAAATGAAGTATAATTGAAATGTTTTGTAAATGAAAAGAAATTCAAGAAACCTAATCACTTTTCATTTAATTGCCTTTTTTTACATTCTAATTGCTGATAATGATAGCGAACCAAGTCACACGTTTGCTGCAACGTGATACTGATATTTAAACATGCACAAAAATCAGAATAACGACGTAAAAAAAATAAATGAAATTCTTTTACTTACAAATACATACTTAAATACTTCCGAGAACAGAGGCAATCGCGATTCAGACGTCATAATTCGCGTTGTTCGCAGAAGCTTTATTATCGCTTTTCGCGAAGATTTACGAAATGACGGAGGAAATTATCTTTCTAGAGATTGGAAGCGTGTGTCGTTAACTCGTACATCCACGAAAATAAATCCGCATAAATTAATGAAATAAAAAAAAACACAATCAATAAAATTATTTCCAGTGCTATGTCATTTTATTTGAAATGAAACTTCGCTCGCTATCTCGTGAATAAATTACTGGTCGATTATAATTAATTAATTTTTAAATAAATATAATTATTATTTATATATAAATTTTTTTTTTAAATAATTAAATATTTTCTTATTAATAATAATCTTGATAAAAAATATAATAAATATAAATATGATAAAAATTTATGAAATTTAATAAATTCATATAAAAAGTTTCATTTTAATATGAATAGTAATGATAATATTGAATAAATTAAAATTCCTAATTTAAATATATGATTTATAAATTTAAAATTTGAAATAACATATAATTTTCTAAAATTGACTTTATTAATAAATCAATAATAAAATATAAAATAATTGAGTATAAAATGGAAAATAATAAAAATTGTTGTATATTTATTAAATATATATAGTAATGATTAAAATATTATTGAATGAAGTAGAACATGCAAATAATTTTTCTATAGAAAAATTAATATTAATATAAATAATATTTCCTTTTCGTCGTATACTTGTCAATCTGTTGGATATCTCGAGTATTTTCGAAAATTACCGAAGAATAAATATATATAATTACCGAGTATTTTCGGAAATTACCGAAGAATATAAATATATTTATAAATATATAAATATATATAAACAAGAACGTGAGAAGGTGACGTAAACGTAAGACTCGTTTCCAAATATTTGCCGCGCAACGTGAAGACGCAATCACGAAGAAACTGAAATGCAAGACAATGAAACAAACGCGCGCAAGTGTCCACGTTACGATGGTACATAAGAAACTGATTGATTTAGGATAACAAGTAACGAGCATAGGTCGTGTTTTACAAATGTTTATCAGATATAACGGAGAACGAAGATGCAAACGCGAAAGATGTTGCCGAGATGAAGTAAATGTAAATTATGCTTCCGAAATACAATAGCGGAGATAGTAGTTTACAAAACCTTTGCGCGCGCAACGGGTTTGTAAACTACGCTAACAGTTTGTAAAATGTACAGTGGAGGAACATAATTTATCAGTGACGATGAAAAATTTGTCGATAATTTCAACTGTAACTTCCGACAAAATTTAGCTTTGAAACTTTTATTTTGGCAGTCGTGAGTTCGCTTTTTTCCAAAGATGGCAGGTGAGGATACATTTTTTCTTGAAAATTGTAAAAATTCAAACGTACGTAAAAAATTCTTTTTGTTATCACATACACCATCATTTTGAAAATTGAAGTCTTCTCTTTACTTGAAATTTGTATGATTTTTTTTTTCCATCGTTTTATTGAACGTTGAATGTTGGGATCAAACGACAAAAATTCAAAAAATCCCAACAAATTTCTTGACGCTCAGAGTTCAATAAAATGATGAAAAAAAAAAATCATACAACGAATAGTGGATTCAGTTATGAAAATAATTTTTTTCACGTTTTTACGTACGTTCGAATTTTTACAATTCTAGAGGAAAAACTAACTGTTCTCACTCCATTATCTGAAAATGAAATAACGTTTGAAAGAAATTCACCCCGTATTGTCAAAGTGGGAAGCTTCGCGCTTTAAAACGAGACCAAGTATGTAAAATGGATCGGTCTTTCTTTACGAAATTGTATCGACAATTTTTTATCTTGTCATTGTCGCTAATGCTCTCTATCTATAGTATAATTCTCTGAAATATTCAAACATGCCAAAATTCCTGCACGCGCGACGTGGCAGATGTTTAACAAAATATTCGCGCGTATATCTCGCAGTTATCGTTCGTCGACGAATCGGGCTGTTTGAACGAGCAAAGCAACCTGAAACTGCTCGAAGCGACGAACGCTTTTCCAAGCGGGCACACGTCGCGAAGGCAACAATGCAACGAGCAGAAAATGGCGTTCGAACCAAAAAGGAAAAAAAAAAAAAAAAGAAAGAATCGCGTACGAGTTGCAGTGAAACAAAGGGAGTGCGTGCCGCGTTTGCAAACAAAATTCAGTACACAACGTGTCGTGTGTGCAAGGATACGCAACACAGGACGAGACGAGAGATGGAGAGTGGCAGCGTGTGCAACCGCGTTTCCACACGTGATTCGACACAGCGCGAACAAATCGATTTAATCGAGAGAGAGAGAGAGAGAGAGAGAGAGAGAGAGAGAGAGAGAGAGAGAGAGAGAGTCGGCACATTGAAGTCCAAACGTTGCTGCCCGTCGTCGTCCCGGGTTCCATTCGGTGAAAAGAGCTTCTAATATCGCGTGCCGTTTATCGATTTATCCCGTGCAACCGACGCACCAGCGACACGTATTGCGGATCGTACGTCTTCCGTAGCATTCGCGGCATTTCCTGCGCGCCGTCTTCCGCACCGCCGCCGCCGACCGATCGATTTACATAAGAATTCACTGCTGGTGTGCGTGTGTCTCATCGGAGGGGGGAAGAAAAGGGGCAGCAAAGGTGACGAATAGACTTTTGACGCGGATTTTGTACGCGTTCGTAGGAAATTTTTGAAGTACGAAGTCGCGCGGTGACGACGTGCATTGCATGAAAGAGTGTACAGGGTTGATTCGCATCTGTAACTTGCACGTAACTGAAATTTAAATTACGCGTCTAATGAGAAATTGTTTGATACAAAAGTTGTACGGTTTGGGTTAGGTTTGGGTTAGGTTGTACGCGTTCGCGGGAAATTTTTAAAGTACGAAGTCGCGCGGTGACGTGCATTGCACGAGAGAGTATACAGGGTTGATTCGCATCTGTAACTTAACTGAAATTTAATTTACGCGTCTAATGAAAAATTGTTTGATACAAAAGTTGTATGGTTTCAAGGAAAGTAAAATATGATTTCGAAATTTCCAAGGTCTTTATTTTTTTTTTTTTTTTTGGACCATATTTTTTTTTATCATCAATTGGAAGAATATCAAATTCCAAGTAATTGGTTAATGATAATTAATATTAATAGGGAATATTTAGAATATTTAGAAACGATGTAAAAGTCTCAAAGTATTCCAGAATATCTGAAATTTACAAATATGTTTCATTCTCCGCAAGAAAATTTAATGTAAACTAACAAATTGCAATTAGTTTTCTCCGTGACGAGTAGAATTTCGTCATTCACAGCTGAGAAATAAAAAACATAAACTTGCGAGAAAAATCGGCGGTCCGGTGATGAAAGACGAGGTGGAAGAGGTGATAAGAAGAAGAAGAAACGGCACAACAAAAGAAAGAAAATAGAATGAGAGAATTCTTCTTCGTAGCTCGTGAAAACGACCTAATGAGAACAACCAAAAAACGACGAAAATGTGGTGATAATTCGCCGATCGATATAAATTTAGGTGACTAGCAGAGGAAAATAGCGCGGCTCGGGTCATTTGAATTTACTACCGGGTCGGTGTAGAAGCTTGTAGCGGGTCGAGTGCTTGCGAAAGCGAGCTCGGCTAGGGGAGAAAGACAAAATGAAGCACAAGAATAGGAAGAGGGAAGGAAGAAGAGCGCGCGACGAAAGAAAGACGAGAAAGATGTTGAAAAATCGGAAGAGGAGGAGAGAACGTTGGACGAAATGAAAATTTCTGCTCTGCCAACTTTGCGAAAAGAGAAACGAAGGAGATAAGAGAAAGAAAAATTCCTATACAGTTTTCCTAACGATGCAGAAAGAAGAAGAAGAAGAAGAAGAAGAAGAAAGAGCATCAGAAAGATAAAAGCGGGTGGATAAAAAGGAAAAAGAATCGATAGCAGAGCAGTAGTGGAGGGAAAGTATGACACAGCGTGTGTAGCTGCAGATTCGTCCACGTCACGCATACTCGAGCGCGGCGTCCTGAAATAGCATACTTTTCTTCATCGATCAGGTCTCGAGCGTCTGCCCACCGACCCACCCTACTCTCCTTCCTCTTGCAACCCCTCTTAACGAGAGAAGGCCGGGGGTCGAGGTTAACCAGTTCCTCACGGTTACTCGCGGTTAGATTATTCGAGAGGACAAGCTATTTGGGTGGCCTTATCAAATTACCCGTCAAACGTTCGACGATGTCCCGTGGATTTCCAATTAAATCGCTTTTACGTGCGCCACGTAACTGTCTACCTATTCAAGTCCCCTGCCTCTGAAACGACGACCGAGCAAGAGGCAGTCGTTACTTCTGTGTTTTCAAGGGGATTCCTTGGTCCCTCGAGCGATCCGACCAAGAGGGATCAAGAGAATAGGTCGTTGAACTTCGCTCGAGAGTATTAATAGAAATAATTAAGAATAATGTCGTCTGGTGTCTGGGAATTATTAAATACGATCGGATAGCATAAAACTCACTTCCTGCTAAAATAAATCTATAATTATATATGTGTAGAGATATCATATTAATAATGTTTATTTAACGTATAAATAACCCATGTGTTAGCGGTTAAGATTTTTAGCATACAAGGCATTAATGGTTAAGTACATTTACTTCACTGTACAGCGAATAAATCTCATCTGAGAGTTGAAAGCTTAATAAAAAAAAAAAAAAATGTTTATTTAATAGGAGTGATGATAATAGAACAGCAAATAATTAAACAAGAGACAAATAACATTCAATCAAACACGAATTAACAACTCAAATAAACTCTTGATTCTGAATGCTCTCTCACGACTCTCACGACTCGGTTTTTCAACTCGCTCGATTCTTGTCTTTTTGAAAGAAAAGCGCTCCATGCCTACGTTGCACTTCTCGCATCACATTCACATTTCATCATATTTCTATCATCAACAAACATCTGTTATATTTAAACATAATTAAAATTATAACTACAGATTAATTATAATAACCGATACATACTACATGTATGTTCATTTGTTTATATTTATTATATATATTCTATTATATATTTTTAACATTCGAAGGAAATAATTTTTAAAAATCACGAACTTAAATTTAATTTGAAGTTAATAAAATTAGATTTTCCTTACGTTTTACTGGAGAAAAAAGGAATTCGGGGGAGGCGAAGAAACTTTTGGCCCGCCCTGTATACGAAGTTACATGTTCAATTTGTTGGATATTTCTTTGAACAACGCGAATAATCGAAACGACGCGGGGAAAGGGTTGATTTTCACGGGATGAAAGGAGTAGCGGCAGGCGTGAGTTCGCTGGTCCCTCGTTAGAAAGCAGCTTGGAAGCGCATTTTATAATAATAAACGCGTGTTTGGATGACAGGTGTCCGTTTTCAAGCACGAGCGTGCCGGATGAAAGAGGTCACGGATTTATTTCTCCTTTTCTTTGTGTTATTCGCGCGCAGAACGTCGTATTTTAACGAGGGTGTAACGAATATCGTTGAGGCGTGATTCAGCATGGTTTGTTGGAACTGATAAATGTTAATCCTCCGTGCGTTTCCCCCCTTTTTCGCGATAATACGCGTAAATTTCACTTCAAGTCAGTTTGAAAATGAAAACGAACTTGTTCTTACGTTTTACGCGAAGCGAGATTCTTACGTCTTCCGGTTCCGACTGTTCCATCTTTTGAACATTCGAAATTTCTCCATTATTTCGCCTTTTCTGTTAAACAATTTTGACCTTGAGATTCAATGTTTGCGACAGATTCTTCACACGTGTTACCATGTCATATCGAAGGCGTAGAATTCGTCTGTGACAGCCAAACTTTTATTTCCACCCTGTGCACGTGTACGCGACGCAGACTGTTTGACCAAAAAGCATTCGTTCTCCTTTGAAACTTCTTATTAACCCTCGCATGACGAGCCGTACTGGCCGGTGGCCGGGTCTCGCGAGACCCAAGCTACTGACTACGTATATACGTACACGTTTCAGTGGAACAATGTACGCCTATATGTAGTCGTTAGTAGCTGGTTCAATTTTATTTCTTTTTTATATTTTTATTATGATTGTTGTAACAATAGGATAGTAGGAAATAAAAACACCTTTTGCTACTTTTATTACCTATAGATAATATTATTTATTTTCGTTGTATCTGATACATATCGTTAGATTGCATTTATATTTGCTACAAACGAAATTGTGACAATTGCTACACTTGTTGTCATTGCCCATGCAAATAAAACATCTCGATCGTTTTAAGTTTGGAAGTTTCAAGTTTTAAGAAATGGTAAACACTAAAAGACTAAAAAATATGAAAAATACTGAAAAAACTTAAAGAATACAAAAAATGAAAAATATGACAAAACTGAATGAATACTACTAATGAAAAATACCGAAAACAATGCACTGAAATACACTTCCGACCATTCGCTATGACTGCTTCTTCAGAACTGACTCGTACATGCGTCCATCCGTCACCGATTTCTTATTGGAAACGTAATATGATCCCATTTTTTATCGCCAAATCGTAGCCGTACAGGCTAACTGTACTTTGTATGACTCGCACACAAAGTGAGACTTCAAACGGGTCACCGCAGACCCACCCACCGTTATGCGGAGATTAAATCCAAGAAGAAATCATAAATCTACGTAATTACGTTGTAAACGAGGTGATTATTACCTGATTCCTCAAGATTATTACCTGTGTTTCGCGTAATTATTACACGTGTTGTGTACACGTAAAACAAGTGTGTATTTCTGAAACTCGGCGAGTGAGAGAAAAATGAACGCGCACGGCATTTAAATTGCATCATTCTTGTTGTTGCAAACTAACGTCACGTTGTGTGTATCGCTGTATGTGTGTGTGTGTGTGTGAACAGGTACAACAGTTGCGAGGTTTCGGTGTTTTACGTCACCATCATCGGCCGAAACTATCGACGAGATTCCTCCTGTAAATTTAATTGAAAACTTCGACGATGTTTCGCGCTTGTCTAATCAGGTTAACAAATTCTTCCACGCAATTTGCGAGCGAA
Source organism: Frieseomelitta varia (assembly GCF_011392965.1). Lineage (NCBI taxonomy): Eukaryota > Metazoa > Arthropoda > Insecta > Hymenoptera > Apidae > Frieseomelitta > Frieseomelitta varia. The sequence goes on from NW_025109550.1 coordinate 1,604,331, forward strand.
GTTGCGACACACGCTGTGAATCACCGATGGTAGCATTTCCCCCGATTGTTTCAAGGTGTTTTTCTCTCCCGTTGTTCTTTTAGTATTTCGTTTCAACAGAATTGAAATGATAATCTAATCTACGTAATTATGGATTTATATTATGTGACGTGATAAAAATACAATTAGATTAGAGGAATAAGGGAAATTGAAATATTTTTTTATTATTTGAACATTTTGTGCGATCAAATGTTTGCCCAATTATGCAATCACTATCTCCGGATGACTATCCGCTCTTCGTGAATCACGTGATTACCCAGACAGAGCTTTAAGAAACAGTAGATTAGATTAAATTGTCTAATTACGATACAAAATCCATAATGACATTCACTCTTGCTGTTTGTCTCCACAAAGTATAAAGTGCAGTCATTCGGTCAAAGGAATTTTTCAAGACGACAATCCTTTGATCCATATGCCTGGTAGATCCTTGGTAAAATATTGGTTTGAAGATTCTTGGTAAAATATTGGTTTGAAGAACATGAAAATGAAGTTAAACATCTTCCTTCTTGAATATTTTCCATGTTCGAAAACAAAAGTTAAAAGCAGATTTCCTCTTACTCGCTAAAAGATTCTGAAAAGATGTTATACGACGAATGTCGACTAATTCATAATTTTTTTTAGATACATTACAGATGCAAAAGAGTGTGTTTTTAGAGGTTCAAATGATTTTTTTTATAAAATACACGAGTAAAAGTTTGTGTATTCTATCGTATTTCTATTTTTTTCACTTCAATGTCTCCGATGAAAATTCTATGCTTTAGTCCTTGGTAGTTCTAGTGTTAATAAAGAATATTCCAAGTCGGAGGTAGCGAACTGGCGGCTCCTGCCCCCACTTTCCTGATCGTTAGCGCTATCCCCTCCACTGCCAGTTGAGAATCTCGCGGCCACAATACTCGTATTAAGATATATATGTGCACGTATAAATTGTTTTTTTTTACTGTAGCTGTTAAAGGAAGATAGGGAAAATAGTATCCCGCTACAGCGAGACAGCAATGAACAGAGTGGAAACCAATTTTAATGGTGGGGGGAACCCACCGAGACTGAGCGAGCAGGTCGTGCAACCCGCAGCGGAGAAATTCGCCGCCTCTGTTTTAAGTAAACGAGACATTTCCACGATTTGGTTCAACCTCTGAAGATCTTTTATTCTCTATCTTTCTCTACTTGAGAGAAACAGGTTGTTTAGAATACTCATACAGTCGTATGCTCGGCGAGATTGCGGACCTCTGATCAAGAATAATGAAATGTCGCCGGTTGCTGGTAATTGGGGGGACTCGATATCGATCAATCGATGGCGAATATATATCGTTCTTCGATGAAACGATATTAGGTTTTTCCAAGAGGCGGACGATCGATAAGGAACAGGCGAGGAATAAAGTTTGTCCATTGGTAAAATTGAACATCAACTCGAGGACCCATTCACCAACACAAAGCGAGAGAGAGAGAGAGAGAGAGAGAGAGAGAGTTTATTTTGAAAAATTGAACTTACTAACAAATATAATGCTATCTATGTAGTATAAAGTGGTTCTCAATCTGTTTTCTCTTGATGACGAAATACGTCCATACAAATAAATCCAGATTTTGTTTACTCGTGTAAATATAAAATAATCAAATTGTAGGGTTATTAAAGAAAGATATTTATTAACAACAATTACTTAATTACATAGTTTTGATAATTTTGATAAATATCTCGCTTATTTTATCTAGATTGTTATCAAAAACGTTGTTCGATTTACACAGTATCATTATATAAATGTCTTGCTCATATTATCTAGATTATTAACAACAATTATTCAATTACGTAGTTTTCATTAACAACAAATGTCTCGCTTATTTTATCTAGATTGTTAACAAAAGTTACTTAATTGCCTAGTTTTGATTCTTGCTTTATTTTAACCACGTTGCCCTGGCAACTGATTGCGGACCGTAACGAGTGACCAAACCAGTACACAATAATTCGTCGATTCCTTTTTGGACTCGTCGGTGCGATATCACTGGATAGAAGTTATTGAGAAGTGAATGAATTTATCATTTGTTTTGCCTATTTTGTTTTACTTAAATATACTTAAAACTGAGAAAATATTACAATTTTGGAGCAAAAAATGGCACGTCATTCCAGCGCAAGAGATTAACTGATTGCGGACCGTAACGAGTGACCAAACCAGTACACAATAATTCGTCGCTTTCTTTTTGAACACGTCGATGCGATATCACTGGACAGAAATTATTAAAAACTGAATGAATTTATCATTTGTTTTGCCTATTTTGTTTTACTTAAATATACTTAAAACTGAGGAAACACGACAATGTTGGAACAAACAATTCTCGACGTGCGTGGCACGTCATTCCAGCGCAAGAGGTTAACGTTACAATCTCTCCCGACAGTATCGAAAATTTTCGGCTCGAAGAAGTTTAACTTCTCGTCTCGTGAAGTTCCGTCGTTCGTCACTATTGTCTACGCGGCTTATCGACGCCCCCGAAAGACTTGGACGAACCTTCGTCTTTGTCGGCCCATCCCCGTTGAGACGGATCGCGGACAAACACGGCCAACTTCCCGGGGCATTAATTAAGGGACGAGTTGACGCGGCGATAAGGTCGGAGAGGCTTTCTGCCCGCGGAAAAGGGCACATGGAAGGCGATCGTCGCTATTTTTAAAGAAAGAGTCGCCCACAGGGAGACGAGAGCTCAAGGTTCGTAGAGGCGTTGAAAAGGGACGGTCAGCGCGGAATATACCGAGAAGCAATTAGGCCGCTCCCTAAGGGCTGCGCAAGAGCCGGCTAATCTCGAATCTCGTCTTTTTCAAGAGGACACGATCGGAAGAATCGGCGCGGTTCAAGCCGCCTGCCTTTTTCTCTCTCTTTCTCACGACAGGGCTGTCTTGTGACGTGTTAATTGCACCCCTGTACGAACTTCTTAACACTAGAACTACCAAGGACTCAAGTATATTATAATAATTGAGTTAAAGAAATTAGAATGCAAGGGAAAAGTTTATTGTTCATTACTACGGTAATGAACTTGAACTCTTATTCATATATTTTACAAAAATTAACTCTAAATCTCTAAAAAAAACGCAGTATCGCGAGTCTGCAAAAATTATAAAAATAAGAATTTAGAAGATTATAAATTGGTTAAAATAAAAATAAATTAATCATAAATTGGTTAAAATAAAAATAAATTAATTATAAATTGGTCAAAGTAAAAATAAATTGATTATAAATTGGTTAAATAAAAACTAAGAATTTTAAAAAAAGAATTCTAAAAAATTATAGATTGATCATTTCAATCACTTTGATAGTTATAGTGTTAATGAATCGTATTACCATTCCTGCGTTCCCGGATTAATTTGCACAATTTCCCACCCGATTTTTTGACGATCCCGTGGTTCTTGCAAATAATCACGTCGTTTGTATATTTCTTGCTTTGCGCGTTTGAACAATCTTTTTGCATATTTTTGATTTATTTATATTTTTGCATTATTTTATTATATATTTATTATTTTTGGTACATTGTGCTCGACGTGAATGTTCTTTCAGAGGCAGACAGGTATATTTTTAGAAATATTCCTCCATCATTCTTCGATTCTTCGTTGTTCTTCGTTCTTGTGTTTTTCAAATTAAGTTTACGGCCAGTTTTACGAGTTGAGAGGAAATTAGAGTATAAGGTGAGATAGCACTGTAATGTAGCGTGTCACGCGAACGGGGTGTGACGCGTTGCCACATACCAAACAGTTTCAGCTGTCTCACATTCGTCTGAATTTGAAACATTTCGATAGGTTAGAATAATTAACGTTTGTTTGTTTTAATTAAATTTTAATATTCGGCGATTGGAGAAGTTTTAATTCGGAGGATAATCTGATTTACACTCCAAATCAGTCTATGACGTCTGACACGATTACAGTGATTTTCAATGATCGTAAATTCTTGGCAGATGCTCTCGATTCTTGCTGAGAGTTTATATTATTAATAGATTAAATGCTTAAGTAATCAAAGTTCCGAAATTCCCTGTAAAAAAAAAACTTGTTATACTCAATTAATAATCCGCGAAATTCACGTTGAAAAATTGACGCTCAGGGAAGTGTTCAAACACAAAAATTTTCATTAATGTTAATTTGAAAAATTGTCGATAGTATCGAAAATAAATTTTTCCTAGTATGTAGATATATTGAAAAAATTGTTTTCTCGACGAGAAAGATAGAAATCTTCTCTTTATAACGACTCTCGAAAATTTAACCTATGATTTTTTTTTTTTTTTTTAATGATTTTATTGAATTTTTTGAACATTAGGCTTGCACGATGGAAATTCAAGAAATCGTTCCAAAGTTCGATAAATCGTACGACAAATTGGAAAGAGGAGGCTTCAATCTTCAAGTTTACTGTAGATTAAGCCATGAAAAGAATTTTTCAATATTTTTGCATAATTTATAGTATTTTCTAAAAAAAAAAAGTTCCGCTGAATATTGAAGAATGAGAATAAAATAAACTATGTATTATCTCAAAGATGGAGGCTTCAAGCTATCATTAAAATGACCCCAAATTTAGTATCGCAGATCTTTCTACAAAATTATAACAGCTTCAATATTTAGTATCTATATTATTACTATTAGTAATATTAATATTAATAGTAATATTAATGAGCCACTGTATGTCTTCCCATTTTCTCTATAGATATTAATTTAAACACATGCGTCATCATCAATAATTAAAATTACGAGTAAATGAAATGATTGAAAATATATCAATTAAAATACGATAAATAAAATGATGAAAAGTGACGAATAAATATGATAAATAAAATGATTAAAAATTGAATGAAGAAATGTAACAATTAAAATTCAAAGTAATTACAGAGAAAAAGGACATCAATAAAACATATTGCAATAAAACGATATATTCTAAAAACAGTCTCATTGTTGGAATAATATGAACGCTACATCTCGCAGAGCAAAGGCTTCGAGCTTCAAAATGAATCCAAGTTGATTGCCCTCCCCACGATTCCTTTTTCCGCGAGGTTATAACAGTTCAAACATCGACAATTTTTCATCGTCAATATTGGGAATTTTATGTTCGATCACTTTTACGAGCGACTTCAATATAGCTGGTGTCCAAAAAGGAAAGATCGACTTCCATTTGCCAGAGAACACGGACAGAGGTCTGTCTCCGTGTATTATCTTTTAAAGTACGTGAAAAGTATGGAATCCGTGTGATTCGCGTTGATTTCGAACGAGCCAGCGTATAACGTATATTGCGTTATGTAAGCTCATTGGCGACACCCTTTCGTCGGCGTGACGTCGCGTCGTTTCAAGGAGAGATAGAACAGCTCCGCGTGTTTGCATCGTCGCATAACCGGGCAACATTACGGTGACATAACCTGGGTGGTACGTGGCCGCACGGTCAGTTTTAGAGGATGACGCTGTGTTTGCCGATCATCTTAGAGAAGAGACACACACACACACACACACACTGTTGTGGACCGATGTTATTCCCCGACAATAAGTTTTTCGGTCAACAGTCCGTCCAAAGGCATCGCGCGACGTATCTCTCTCTCTGTTTTATTTTTTCTTTTGCAAAAGAAACAGAGTTTAGAATGGCTCGTGTGTCTAACGATCTGGAATCTCTTTTTTTCTTGCCGTTCTTTGCAAGAAAGACAATAAGTTTTTTTGATCATGTGTCGAGCTTCCTTTTCTTTCTATTTTATTGTAATGGGAATGATTCAAGATCTATCTAGTAATCTAGAATTTTGTGAAAAAAAACGATAACTCATTCGGTCAACGTATCGTCGTATGTATCGAACTTCTTTCCGTTTCATTTTCTTTTTGCAATGGTTTAGAATGACTCTGAAGCTCTATCTAATGATCTCAAATTTTGTTTTCGTTTTTTTTTTTTTTTCATTTTCGTGTCTGTGAAAAAAAATTGAAATCCATCCTGGTTTTTCGGCTCGTTGGTCTCTTCAGAGTCTTCTTGCTTGCAAAAGTCTTTGCGATTTTTAAAAACTGTTTACCTTCTCGTGACGTATCTTGGGAAATTCGACTTTAGGTATAAGATATCTCTTGCATAAATTTCTATCTTAACTGGTAAAGGGACACGACGGTTCGTGGATGTCGACAAAGCACCCAGAGGAACATACAAATAAAACCTTTCATTGTCTCCGCATTTCAGACACGGACCTGATAAAAAGCGTTACTAATGAGTCCACTGGCAGATCCACGATGAAATACGTTCTACTCTTTCTCTTTATCCTTTCTCTTTGTCTCTGTCTCATTCCGTTATAGAACTACATTTATAAATAACTGCTTTGACATCGATAAAGAAACAGAGTACGGTAATAAAGTGACAATAAAAGGGAAACAACAGTCAAGGAACAGTAGCCATCATCGAAAGTAATTATATTTTATTTTCTACTCGATATAGGAAGCAGTAGAAGTATCTTCATTAACACTTTATCGACAGGGTGCATAACGTTGTTTTCCTATTGCTAAGATGGGAGGGAAATGTGCGTGCTAATTTTTTATAAAAAATTATTTTCTCCTAAAGTGTTGGTCCTCGTCAATATCGTCAATATCACTATTAGTTTCTACATCCTTCGTAAGTGTTGTTTCCGAGCTTATGTTTCCATCTTTTCTGATGCCGTATTTTAAAGTTACAACAATAAATATTAAAGTAACAAATTTTAAAGTTACAGTAATACATGTTAAAATAACAAATTTTGAAGTTACAATAATAAGTATTAAAGTAACAAATTTTAAAATTACAATAATAAGTATTAAAGTAACAGATTTTAAAGTTACAATAATACATGTTAAAAAAACAAATTTTAAAGTTACAATAATAAATATTAAAGTAACAAATTTTAAAGTTACAACAATAAATATTAAAGTAACAAATTTTGAAGTTACAACAATAAGTGTTAAAGTTACAATAATAAGTGTTAAAATAACAAATTTTAAAGTTACAATAATAAGTGTTAAAATAACAAATTTTAAAGTTACAATAATACATGTTAAAGTGACAAATTTTGAAGTTACAATAATAAATATTAGGCTTTTTATTGTAAACTTAAAAAATCTTAACTGCTATTGATGTAAAAATATGGCGGTTATTACGCACCTAACGGCGTCATCAGCAACAGATAACAGTATTCAATTTGACGCCAAATGGCGTCGTCCGTAGATAAGGTGTTGAAAGAGTACGCTAATTACGAATCAGCGTAGTTGGTAAGAAGCTGGAGAAACCGACGAACGATGTGAGATACTCCAATTTCATTGACAAACACGGACGAGGATCTTGGCCCTAATTTAATTTCCACACAGGCCCCGAACTGATCCGCTTATCGGCCACTGATTACCTGGTTTTCAACCTAGACAGCTGCCGATAATCCGTTTGATATTTAACGGCCGTTAGACATTCGAACTTGGACAACGTTTAATCCGGATCTTTAATTATTATTCATGAGCCGGGATGGTCTTTCGCTGTAAAGTGATAAGCCACGCATTCTTTTTTAACGAGATCCCTACCTGGCTCCCGCTCGTTCTCTCATCTTTGCGCCAGCTGAAACTGTTACACGAAGCGACATCTACAGAAGGAGTTCCATTACGTTAACACTAGAACTACCTAACCTAAAAGGACTGAAGCGTAGAATTTTCATCAGAGATAATTAAAGTGAAAAAGAAAACTAGAAAAACACAAGCTTTTATTTATGTATTTTATGAAAAAAAAAAATCATCTTTCTTTTTTGATTGATCCGCTGAAAGGAACTTATTGGTAAAAACAATTTACTACTACATTGTAGATTTTCGTTCGATTCGATATTATCCATAGTAAGTTGATAAGATTTAAAAAATCGAAACTTTGAAACTATTAATTTCCCGACCCATGTTTATTACGAATTTTCATGTTTCGGCTGCTACTTTTTTCTCCAATCACTCTGTATATTTCAAAAATTCGGGCCTCTGCTCGTTGAAACTTCACTGATAACTCCCGCGTACCACTCACATTGCCACTCCAAAAACTTCAACATACAACAATAAGAAACCCGATAAGACGTTCAAACGATTTATCGAGTTTCACTTTCGAATCGACTGGCCAGACAAATGGATAGAAACGAGACGGAAAGACACGGGGGTGAGGGTGGGTTGCAGGCTGGAAGGGATTACGTACAAAAAGATACAAATCGGTGCATCAGAAAATAATATGGCGTTCATTAAGCAAGCGGCTCTTTCCCCGACGTCCGTGAAATTGCCGTGGGTCTGAGCTTCCTGAAGAAAAATAATAATCCCTTCTTCTTTTTTTGTTTCTCTCTCTCTCTCCTCTTCTCCTTCTCTTTAATCAAGACGTGTCTAATGCACTTTCACAAGAAACTCGCCGCGCCAGGGAAGGATCTATCCTTCACGAGAGGACAGAGAACTTATTTCACAGGAGGCACGACGAGAGAAATTCGCTCCCCTAAGCTCCGAAAAGACGCAGGATTCCGCGCGCGACCAGAAACCAATTTCAAGCCTCTCCCTCCTTCCCGTTTCGCCGCTTTTAGGTCAAGTGGACTCGGACACCGGAAGCTGGATCTATGTAGCTGTCCTCCTCGTTATCCGGGATAAGACGGGAGGGGATTCGATACGTAAACGCCGAATTTGATCGTTCTTTGCGTGACTTTGAACTCTCTGCGATCAACTTGTCTCAGAGGCTTTGAAAAATTAAAATTTCACTGCAGCTTTTTTTGGGCTATTCGACCAGCATCGTTTATCCATTTATCATTTATCATAAAAAAGAGAGTGAATAATAATAATTTTCTTATCACCAATTCTTTTCTTTTGTCACGTTTAAGTCGAAAATTTTTGAAAGAGTAACAAAAAGAAAACTTCGTATTTCACGATGGATAAAAAAATAAAAATAAAAGATAGTATAGTTATATGTAAGTATATTTAACTACGCAGGCGAAACAAATGAGAAGTTTAATACTTCTTGATCATTTCTATCCAGTGATATCGTACCGGCGAGTTCAAAAGAAAAAGAAAGCGACGAATTTATTGCATGCGGTTCGGTCACTCGTTATGGTCCGTGAACCAGTTGCCAGCGCAAGAGGTCAAGAAAGGAGAAGTATAACAAAATAAAGAAATAAAATGTAAGAAAGAAGAAATCTCAAAGATGTTTTCTACGACGTCTGTCATAGAAAAATGAAAAATTTGTAAAAGACAGTAAGACAATCGTTAATCTACATTTTGTTTCAAGTCCTCGTTCCATTATGAACGTTTTGACCTGTTCACAGTGGCAAAATAATTTATTTAAGACGCACGACACGTCCATTACGATCTGCTAATTATATATTAAACGCGTACAATTGTTAGATTTGACGTTAATTCAGCCGTCGCTCGATATCATGCATAATCAATAGCCGCTCAAATAAATTCCTACGCGTTCTGTATTTGAATGAATAGAGCGCCCCCCCTCCCCTCCCCCTCCCCCTCCCCCTTTTGATTGATGTTCCGTGTTTTAAAATACACGGTGCCCGCGAGAAAGTCAAGGCTGCAACCTTAACCTCTTGCGCTGTAATGACGTGCCACGCACGTCGAGAATATTTTGCTCCAAAATTGTAATGTTTTCTCAGTTTTAAATATATTTAAGTAAAACAAAATAGGCAAAACAAATAATAAATTTATTACTTCTCAATAATTTCTATCCAGTGATATCACACCGATGAATTATTGTCAAAAACAAAGCGACGAATTATTGTGTACGGTTTGGTCACTCGTTATGGTCCGCAATCAATTGTCAGCGCAAGTAGTTAACCTTTACCACGCACGTCGAGAATTTCTTGTCCCAAAATTGTAATATTTCTTCAGTTTTAAATATATTTAAGTATAACCAGATACACAGGCAGAACAAATAATAAATTTATTACTTCTCAATAATTTCTATACAGTGATATCATACCGACGAGTTCAAACAGAAAGCAACGAATTATTGTGTACGTTTTGGTCACTCCTTACGGTCCGCAATCAGTTGCCAGCGCAAGTGGTTAACCTCTACCACACACGTCGAGAATTTTTTGTCCCAAAATTGTAATATTTTCTCAGTTTTTCGTATAATTTTAGTTTAAGTATATTTAAGTAAAACAAAATAGGCAAAACAAATAATAAATTTATTACTTCTCAATAATTTCTATCCAGTGATATCATACCGACGAGTTCAAAAAGAAAGCGACGAATTATTTTATATAGTTTGGTCATTCGTTATGGTCCGCAATCAATTTCCAGCGCAAACGATTAACTTCTTGTGCTGGAATGACGTGCCACGCACTTCGAGAATTTTTTGTCCCAAAATTGTATAATATTTCCTCAGTTTTAAATATATTTAAGTATAACCAGATACACAGGCAAATAATAAATTTATTGCTTCTCAATAATTTCTATTCAGTGATATCACACCGACGAGTTATTGTCAAAAAGAAAGCGACGAATTATTGTAATACGGTTTGGTCACTCGTTATGGTCCGCAATCAGTTGCCAGCGCAACGTGGTTAAACGCTCACTTTGAAATCCGTGTGATCTGCCACGCCGTCTGAAACTCCGTAGAAATTTTCGGATATTACCAAGAGAATTTTCACTTTGAGTTTTGTAACAATGAGTTTTACGTACGCTGTTAAATCGTTGACGCAATTTCCAGTTTAAAACGAACGATAGAGAAAGAGGGGGAGAGAGAGAGAGATAATATATCCCCTCTCGGTTATCCGAATAAAATTTCAGCGCAACGAGAACAACGAGAGCGAAACGTACAATGCAATTCTCTGGTACCATAAACCTCCGACACTGAATAATCATATTCGCTTAATGAAGCTCGTCCTCGATTGCCTCGATATTAAAATACGGACGCGCGAAAGTGGGTTGATATTTCGCGAAATTTTGTGACCGCCGGTGAAAATTTCGTTTTGCGGACGATCATCGTCCGCCGGTTTCCCCGATAAAAACGTTTTGCGCCCGTGGAAATTGCCGTGGATTATACCAGCCGCTGTTGTATTTTTCAGCGGACGTTAAACGTGCTTGCGTGTAAAAGGGAGAATCCGAGAACAACTCGGTTTGAATTAATTCTCACCCGATCCGCCGAAAGCCACGATTTGTTGTATACAGTTTGGTCACTCGTTATGGTCCGCGAATCAGTTTGCCAGCGCAAATGGGTCAAGTGTTACCGTAGGTACCGTAGGATCTCTTGCGATCCAAGAGATACACCTCGCGGCACGGTTTGCCTGTCAATCAGTATCATGCAGTTCGATTCCGCCGCGGCCAACGCGCTTACATGTATACACACACACACACACACACACACACACACACACACACACACACACACACGCACGCACGTATCTGTAGCTCCTCTGGATTTTTTCGACGATTAATACAGCGCGGGAAATGCACACAGGCTTTTTGACGCATCATCGACAATATGCGCTTCGTTTTCATCCACCGCGGCTGCGTGCGCGCTTCGTTTGTTACCGGAAATTGAAATTTTGCACGTCGATCCGCGCGCCACAGATCCGAAATACTAATGGATCAGGAATAAAATGGCGACACGCTGCTACTTTAATCAATCTGCGGCCCCTCCGTAGCTTTTTTCTTCTTCTTCTCATCTTTTTTTCATCTTCCTTTTTCTGTCTTTTCTTTATCTATCTTTCTCTCTCTCTTTCGCTACTCCTAATGCTTCGACGTGAAAACGGGGACGGTGGCGTTAAAACGAAACGAAACGAAACGAAACGAAAGCACCGTACGATATAAAACGTACAGTTAATTCTCGATTTCGACGCTGAGCCGTAATCCAACTCGGGGCTCGGAGATCGAGCTTCATTTCCGGCTGCGCGGCAGGGAATCAGGAATCCCTGGCTAAACAAAGACAGGTCCTCGCAATTTGGCCGAGAAATCGTGGAGTCGACTAACTTCATTACGAGTCCACGGAAGGAGAGAGACTAGACTGCGCTTGCTTGCCGGCGTGTCTCGTGCCCGTGAAATGGAATTTCACTTGGAGATCGAAATCCAAAGTCGAAACGTGCCCGGAGAGGTTAACTCTTCTTGGGAAGGAAGAAAAGTTTGGAGGAGAGAGGTGAAAGGTTGTGGACATGGTTTTAAAAATTTATTATAAAGTCGTGTGTGTCGCGTTTATCGTGTCGTAACTCAGTTCGGTAAGAAGGCGTTGTAAAATTTATCAAAATAACATTTAAAGTAAATATTATTCGTTAGTATTTAGTATCATTGTATAATATTGTATAATTTATATAACAACTATTATGAGTATAGTATTATATAACACATTGTATAATATTTTATAATTTATATAACAACATTATGAGTATAGTATTATAACAAATTTAACATTATTTATCATTATTTAAAACACAGACAATAATATTAAAAATAATTTGTAACGAAATGTTTCATTTTAAATTAATTTTGACATCATCAAAAAATTGCTTGTTCAGATGATAATAATATTATTAAAGTTAAATTTATCGTTCTGTTCTGCATCTGTTGAACTCTATACACCACTCTTGATAATTGTGGTTTTCGCACTATAAAACTTTTAAAAATGACGAAGTACCTCGTAATAAACGATTTCGAGAAGTATCCAAAAATCGACCTACGACACAGAACGTGTTAATGTCGCCGACGACATATTTCTGATGCAAAGAAATTTCTAAATTTCCGAGGTTTTCTCCTCGCGGCACGTTCCACTTGTCACGAGCTTGCTCGTTCTCCGTTCTAACAGAAATTTTTCGCGTATACACGCGAACATTGTCAAACGTTGTCGAAAGAACGAGGTTACGTCTCGTTCGAGTAAAAGCGTGAAATGTTGTCTCGTTGATAAGCGAAACTGAAGGAAATGGGTAGCAGAAGGGAGATGGTTACGAACACGAAACACTTTATTTGTTCCAACTCGAACGAGAGTTGCAAATAAAATATGACCAAAAATTCAAAGAGACACATTATTATCGAACATTGTTCGCGAGTTTATGCTCACGACCGGCAATCCTAACCCTTTAAACACATATGCCGAGTATATCTCGTCATAAAAAAAATGAAATTTTTTTTGTTTAATGTCGAGTATACTTGTTATGTAGAAAAGAAAATTCGCTTCTGCTATTTATTGTAAAATTTGGGTAAAAGAAATTATATATATTTGTAATTTCAGCACATTCTAGAATATTTCAAATATGCTAAATTAAAATTGAAAGAAAATATGATAAATTAAATTTACGTCTAACCATTTTAATTTTGCAAATATAATTGACCTTTTACTTCTTTTTACGAATTGATGAAAATTCAAGTTTCTCCAACTTTTCTCCACATTTCGAACTTTGAATAATTTTTCAAAGAAGTGAAACGTTAAGTCCTGCGAGTGCCAGTGAAATTAAAAACTTTTCAAATAGACGCCGTGAAAATTTATCGTTTTGTTATAATTTAACTCAGTCTTACAGCAAGTGCATCTATCGTGTTCTACTCGTCGTCGCCTAGAAATAATTAAACACGCCAGTGCACGTTCTCAAAATAAAACAAAACGCTCAAGGGGTTAAAAACTTGTCCTCTTCCAAAGTTCATTCGACTCGACGAATGCGATGACCGAGTTCAAAGCGGTTGGAAGTCACTCCATCGATACGATTTCTTTCTTTTTTTTTTTTTTTCGATTTCATGTTTCGTCGGCCGGAGCTTTGCAAATATTTTGATTGGATCCCAACGAGCACCGACCGTGCAAATTATCTTGGCAAATGTTTCTCAAGATAATCAGTAATATGTATTTTCCGGCGGTAACGAACATTCCAGCGTTGGCTGAATGTCGTTTGCACGACGTCGAGTTTGCTCGGCGAGACGAATGTGTGTGGGTGGGTGGGAAAGCCAGGAAAAACGAGCGAGACAAGAAAGAGAGAAGATAGATCCCACGCGAGGATATCCAGTCACCGGGAAAACATCAAGTTCCGTTTCTAATCCCGGCGTAACAAGCGGAATGCCCGCAGCCAGCAAGTTCCGAAAACACGAAACTCGTGGTATACATTCTCTCTTTCTCTGCCACGTCCGAAAGTTTGCCACGGTTACCATGTCGTCCCTCATTTTTCCTCTAATATATTACCGACCGTTTCGGGCAAATCCGCCATTTTCCACCGCATCGGAGCACGAAATTTTTTTCTTTTTTTTTTTTTTTTTATCGTTTCTTTTTCATTGAAGGAATATTTTATATCGAGCAACGTTTCGCTTCTCCTTTCTGGTTCGTGGTATATTTGATCGAAAATAACTGTGACGAACACTTTTAGAGCCTTTTTTTTTTCAAATAACTTGCACCTCTATCGCTCTCTCTAATTATAGTTTTTATTTTGTTCGCAGGTAAGAGAGAGCTGTACGGCTCGGTCGGGCTCGATTCCTTCCTTCTGCGGGTAACGTTCTACAAAGATTTCTCAACAATTACACGTACGTGTATCGATCTGCACGCTGCGATAATTACAGCGAGTATATTTCGACGGTGTGATTCACAGTGTTGGTTAAAAGCGAAAGAATCTTTTTTTCATACTGCGAAAGGTTAACGGATACCACTTTGACATATACCGGTATAGACACGAAATCCCTCCCCCTCTGCCTCGTTTATTTCAGTCGCCGATTTTTACACCGGGCGTTGTAAACTGCGCTACAGATATTTCACAATGAAAATCTACACGCCTTACGAGCGATATTCAATTACATTTTCATACGACGAAGCGGAACGCAAAATCTGTTTAATATTCAACTACGTTCGGGATTTCTCGCTGCATATTCATTCGAGTTTTAATCATTAAAGTGTCGTTGAAATTTATTACTCTCGGCGACAATCGCCAACACGCTAATGACTGAAGCATCTAAGAATCCAAATTTTCCAAAACCGATCGCTTTTCGAGGATAGTTGGGAACAGTTACGGGTGTTTTATTTCACTCTATAAATTCAATCATCTCCGGAACTATTCGTCGTGTGAAAAACGTATCTCAAATACATTCTCCTCTTTCTGTTTTGAGAGGACAGTAATTTGGTACTTGCAATTAGTCTGTCTCTAGATATGAAGTGTGTAGGAGAAATTCATTGCTACTTTTTTTTTTCAAGTGTGATTATGTAATTTTTTTTTTTTTTTTTTACGTCAGTTGATACAGTGAAAGAAAGTATTAACCTAGAGACAAACCAAGTATAAATTAACTTAGCCTAACCTAACCTATATCGTACGAAAAGTCTATCATACGAAAGACAAGAAAAAATAGTATTCATACTGTGCTTGTCTTTTATGAATAGATTTTATAAGAAATATCTCGTAACGTTGCATCGATCGTTGCAAAAAGAGATTACGCAATTATGCTTGAAAAAATAGTAGCGACCTTCGTATCTCCTACACATGTTCACCTAGAAACAAACTAATTGTAAGTGTTTACCAAATTACCGCCTTCTCAAAACAAAACCAAAAAAAAAAAAAATGTATTCGAGACATTTTTTAAACGACGAATAGTTTTAGCAGAGATAATCACACTCATAGGTTAAAATGGGACACCCTCTATAGTCAGGTAAAGGTACATACACAACGTGAAACGATCGACGAGCCTAAAGTTTCGAATAATAGCCTGCAGTCCGATATATCCAGCGTGTGTACATTCTTCTATGCCGCGTGCACGGCAACTTTCTCCTGGTTTTTCCCTATTCCCTGTTCTCCGCGGGAATCTTAGGAGAAACAGGAGCGCGCGAAGCCAGACGGGAGCAGGAAGGTGGTCTCTGCCTGGCCTCTGCCCGTGAAACAGGGCCAGACAGAGAACTATAGAGGGAGAAGGTCGAACTAGGGTGTGTATTGGAGACAGACAGAGAGAGAGAGAGAGAGAGAGAGAGAGAGAGAGAGGTGTGGTTGAAAGAGTGGGAACTGACTGCAAGATAGGAAGAGGGAGAAACAGAGAGAGAGAGAGAGAGAGAGAACGCGGTACGATCGATCGGTACTCTCTGGCAAGCAGCGGGGGTTCCCTCTGTATATAGACGAGTTCTTCTGCACCCTGCACCACCACACCCACGCTCTCCACCCATCTCTCTTCACCCTTTACCATCCACTCTGTCCACGTCTCTCGCAGTCGCTCCTTTATTCTTGCGTAGCTCTTTGCTTCATAATTTTCTTACACACGTACTTTCTTTTCCCTTTTCTCCGTGGACATTACGATTATTTCGTTTTATCTCTCTCTCTCTCTTTCTCTCTTTCTCTTTCTGTCCTTTCTTGTTGCTGCTCCTTCCGTCGGTGAACGAACGACAGCACACAAATATATATATATATATATATATATATTTCATATATATAAATATAAAATATTTTATATAATATACAACATATGAATAATAATGTATACCTATATATAAATAAGTTAATAATAATATATATATATATATATTTATATTAATAATATATAATATTTATAATTATATTAATAATAATAATATATATTAAATTATTTATATATAAATATATATATTATTAACTTATTTATATATAGATATAAATTATTATTTATATATTATATATATTATTTATATTTATATATTATATATAAAAAATTATTTATATATGTGTGTGTGTGTATATATTTATATGCTTGTATGTCCATTGTGTATATATATATATAGCAGAGAAGCAGCTGTTTCCAACAGACGACGTCGTTTTGCTTTTCTCTTTCGACGTCTACCAGCGCGGGGTGATCCCATCCCCTATGTCCCTCTGTCCACCATTCCGTGGCGTCGTCCCCATTTTCTCGGTTCGCCGGAGAAATCTCACCCGTTTTCTTCCACCCCTCCTCGTCGGTTCGGAGACATCGTAACGAAGTCGTAATGAAAGACCCTTACGCACTCGCGTGTCACAAGCTCCGCGCGCGCACAAGGGATTCCCGAGGGGAAAAAATTATTCTCCCCAGCCGCGGCGGCAAGCTGAAACGTTGCCCGACTAATTCCCTTCCCCCTCGTTCGAGGAGAAGATGTTGGATCCTGCTCCCCCCGTCGACGATTACCAAATTCTGCGGTTCTTGCACCGTCTGCCTTTGCTCTCTTTCTCCGCGTTCCACCGCCGCCTCTTTCTCGATCGTTACGTAGACCGCTCCTCAGACAACCGTGTGATTTATCGTGGCGCACGCTCTCGGACGTAACTCCGGAGGTTTTGGTTTAACCGACAGGGTAAAATTAAGCGAACGCAAGTATGTAGGGCGAGTCGCTCGTTACGTAATTGGCTGTTGCTGCTTCTTATGGGGGATAATAATGGAATATACACGATTTATTTAGTAGTTTCTTTTTGCACACTGTGTCGCCGATTGACCGACTGCAAGCTCGAGTTTCGATACTGACGGACCTTTTTTAACTCTTTCGAGAAGAGTATCGCCGATACGCGAACAACTTTTGTTTCCCCGGGAACAACTTTTTGATACGTCGACCGACGATAGTCACGACTTCGCGGCTTACGAGGAATGCGATAATACAGCGGTAACGTAATTGGACATTTGCGTAATAATTATGTAATACAAAGTCGAGGAGAAAATGTGTACGTGAACGTTGATTACGTCAACTTTGGTAGTCTTTTTTAAAGGAGAGATTAACACAGAAAGATCGGTCGTTTGTATAACAATTTGTATTACAATTTTTTTCTTTTTTTTCTTTCATTCATCTGGATCCTTTGTGTCCATTCTTTAATTCTTTACAACTCCGAAAATAAATGGACAATAATTCACCAACGCGTAGCTCGCGCTGTTCCGGTTTCGAGCTGTAAAATCACTTGCTAAAACACCGAGCCAGAAATAATCTGAATAGAAGAAATAACTTTCGCGTAAAGATATTTTCAAACTCTCCTGATGAAGATTGATTTACATTGATCTGCTCTAGTGTTTTTGATCTTACACTGTGAAAGAGTCTATCTGTTAAAGAAAAGGTCGTTTGTCGTACTAAAAAAAAGAGAAAAATTACTTTAAAAATATCAAAATGGAAAAAAAAAATGAAACGAAACTTGCATTGATTTGCTCTGGTCTCTTTCAGTTTACAATCAGAGCCGGCAAACTGTAGTGGAGAGATCGATGCAGTGGAGGGGATAACGCTAGCAACCAGGAAAGTAGGGGCAAGGGTCCGCCAGTTAGCCAACTATGCTTTACATTATAAAACGTATCTGTCAGAGGAAAAAAAAAAATTATCTAACAAAGAATACAATTTATGAAAAAAAAAAACTAACGAAAGAAAAAATTATCTCCAAAATATAAAATAAATCGAAACTTGCTCTAATTTCTCTCACCTTACGTTACGTTAAAAATATCTGTCTGCTAAATACAATGAGTAATATAATATACAAAAATTAGTAATCAATATAAAAACAAACTAAGAAAAAAAAAATTATCTCAAAAATATAAAATAAAACGAAACTTGCTCTAATTTCTTTCATCTCACGTTACGTTAAAAATATCTGTCTGCTAAATACAAAGAGTAATATAATATACAAAAATTAGTAATCAATATAAAAACAAACTAAGAAAAAAAAAATTATCTCAAAAATATAAAATAAAACGAAACTTGCTCTAATTTCTCTTACCTTACGTTACGTTAAAAATATCTATCTGCTAAATACAAAGAGTAATATAATATACAAAAATTAGTAATCAATATAAAAACAAACTGAGAAAAAGAAAAGTTATCTCAAAAATATAAAATAAAACGAAACTTGATTTAATTTCTCTCACCTTGCATTACGTTAGAAACATCTGTCTGCTAAATACAGAGAGTCATCAGTCTTACTAAGAAAAGAAAAAAAAAAAAAAAAAAAAACTATCCCAAAGATATTTAAATGAAGAACTGAAAAAAAAAAGAAAAAGAAAAATGGAGCGAAAGATGACAGAAAATTTAAAGGGGAATGGCGTTGTATAGGTGGTCGTAAACGGGAGAAATTCGTTTCCAGTCGGGCGGCTAAGGAAGACGTATGTAATGGCTTCTGAGAGTGTCCGTTGACAGTGGATTCGCCCGAGATTGTACGGAATCTTCTGCCCGCGCGCCACTTTGGATTTCCGTAGTCGTATCAGCGGCTTAGAGGCTAATCCATTTACGGTTTATTGGGCGAGACCGTGTGGCCTTTGGCCGAACGAATTTCCGCCATCGTTGCCACCGGATCTCCGCTACCGTCGTATAATAACGCGGGCCGCGTCGCCCGGAACAAGGAAACGCTGTTTGTTCCTTATTATCTGGTGAAATATCGGGCCCGAGAGCCGCTGAAAGCTCGTTACGACGCGATACGTTTGGTTGTCGAGGAAATTACGAGTGATTACACCTTTATAAATAAGTTTCCATGGTTGTTTAACGGTTGCTGGCGTCACGAAATGACGCTGAAAAGACAAGAAACGCAGAAGAGAGAGTTGAGATACGGGGTTTTCTATAAGCGTCAGACGCTTTTATTTTACGCCGATAAAACGGAGAGGCAGGGTCAGGCTGAAACAGACTTGAAAAAAATCGAAATGCCCATGAAAAGTGTCGTTTTTACATAAACGCGAGTAGAAAAAAAAAAGAAATTTAACGGAGAAGTAGGATTCACGGGGATCGAAGGAGTCAAGAAACTTTTAAATAGGCTCTACTTGAAACACGGATGGTAAAAATGTCTCGAAATTGTTCTCGCAAGTGCCAGTGAGAACAGATGAAAAGAAAATAAATTCTTACGGGAAATAGAGAAATTTCAGACAGAATAGAACGTGTCGAATGTGAAAACAGAAACGGATAATTTCGATATATGGAAGGAAGTTTTTAAATATTATAAAAAGTTACATAACATTTAAATATAAAAGTTATTTGTAGCAAACACCGAATACTATTCAATGAACAGCACTCGAGTGTAAATAAATGGATTTTTAATTGAATGTTCCGAGATAACTTGTTTCCATGGAACTTTTATTACGCGGGATTTTTTTCAAATATCCGTTCCACGAGAGAAGCTATTCAAAAGCGTTCCCACTTCTAACACTTCTTTCCATAAAAATTCCCCCACAAAACAAATATTTTTTGCTTTCGCGCGACAAACACATAAAAGTTTCGAGCAGACTTTTTCCCTCAAGAACGAAATGAACCTGTTAATTTCGACCCTTGGAAAATATTCTGGTTTGCAAATGGAGTTTTACCTTCTTACTACACGTGCTATGTGTGTTTGTCGAAAAAAGTTTATTAATCGACGAAAATTGACACTTGCGTCGAATCTCCGAACTCTTTGATCTCCTCTTTTACGATCTATTTTTTTCTCGCTTTATCGACGAATAATGCTTCACCTTTGTCGTTTGATCGTACGTAAATAAACGGCAATAGAATTCCCTGCGATTATTTGTGTGTAAAAGTTTTATTACGATCGCGTAAAATCGTTCGAAAGCGCTTCCTGATTCTGGAGTTTTTTCACCCTCGATCATTCAGAAATTTCGAGCCACGCGTTCGAATGTATTTCGAGCTGTTTGTTTCCGAAGCACGGCCCAGAATCCGCGCGACACGAACGATCGCGTTTCTCTATTTCCTCGTCTTTCATCCACGCTGTTGTAGAATCTTCGAAGAAGAAAAAAAAAAAAAAAAAAGGAGAAAGAAAGAAGGAAATATTTTGCAACTCTTTTTAAACTTGGCGAGAAATTGCGTCAAGCACGAATGAAACTGTAATTTCACTGCAAAGAACCCGGTGTCGAGCGTTGTTATAATTTCCAAGATGCCGAGGTGGCGAGAGAAAGAGAGAGAGAGAGAGAGAGAGAGTCGTAGTCATTTTTATTATTCGAAACTCGGGAGAAAGAAGCGGCGTTTACTCTTCGGTTGATTGAACGCAGTCGCGATACGGAGCTCTGCTTGTTACCGAAAGTTCTCCCCGGGGCGGACGAGGCGTGGAAATATTCTCAGAGAGTTCAGCGTGAAATCGATTGAATCCTACGAGCGTGTAAGACGAGCGAGAACTTTTCGACGCGCCGAGAGTTTCTTCCACTTCCATTCCCTAACTACTTCTATCTCTCTCTCTCTCTCTCTTTCTCTCTCTTCGTCCCTTAATTAATACAATAATAACTCCGATCGCCTTCGACAGTCGATGGAACTTTCTTTTTTTCTTTTTCTTTTTTTTCTTTCCTTTTTTCTCCCGATCGTTCTAATTGAATTTTCCCTTCCCTTCTCTCCTTGTTACCCTCTTCCTCTCGTATAAAACGACAGAGTTTGACCCTATTCGACACGTTCGCAATTTCAATAGCGACGCTTATCGAGAGAGAATCGAGGCGGGACTGCGACAAGCCGCGTCGTAAAATATTACCGAACCGATATATATACAGGGCGTCTCGTAACTTGTGAAACCCAAGGGAGCTGATTGTACGTCTAAAAATAATGAAAAAAAAGTCATATAAATATATGTCCTATCTGTCTTCGTTTATGAGATATAA
>NW_025109550.1:1626130-1713446 GCF_011392965.1 Frieseomelitta varia
TCATTTCGAGCATCTTTTGTAAAAGTAATTAAAACAGAAAATTCATTATATCTCATAAACGAAGACAGATAGGACATATATATTTACATGACTTTTTTTTCATTATTTTTAGGCGTACAATCAGCTCCCGAAGTGGGTCTCACAAGTTACGAAACACCCTCTATATATGACCGCTGAATTTCACTCTCCACCTATTTTGAAGAGCATCGAAATTTGCTCGGGATCTGTACGATTTACGCAGATGCATGATTGACCACGATTTGTAGCTTTCGGCTAATGAAATCTGTCAACGATTGAAGCAGTGAGATGGAGGAATTGAGAAATGCGTGCACACTCCTGCTCGAAAGTCTTAGGATACTTTTATTTTTTCGACACTTTGCCCTCGGAAATATTTTTTGTATCATCTGCCAAGCAATTTATTTACGAAATAGTGAGTGAAGTTTATCACTGTTTATCAAACAAAATGATACAATATTGTCGAAACAACCATCCTATTTGAATGGTATTTAGCATGAAATTTTGTTGATTATGTTTCTCTAATGTGACTTCGTTTAAAGCAGTCATAAAGTATAGCATACAGAAGTAACCAAAGTATAGTATAGAGAAGTGATACATGATACATAATTTCAATTTTCTGAAAAATTCCCTTCACCATTTTATAAACTTCTCGCCAAGTTTGAAAAAAATTACCACCATTTGACTAATCCACCTTGTACAATACAATACGCAATATATAATAATAACAATACAATATATTAATGTACTAACAGAGTCTTTTTTGTTGTACAAAGTATGTTTTATATTTATTATGTGTATTTATTATATATAGAAATAATTGCCGCCTTCTGTAATAAAGAATTTATTTAAATAGTACTCTTCTTCCATTTTAACAAATATTTCACGTTTTAATCGTTGAAATTTCTTCCTTTTTTTCAATATTAAAAAAAAAATTCCGTGCTTTCCGTAGAGCTTTTAAAATTGAACGGGGAATTTTTAGAGTTACGGGGACACTCGATCGATACTACACTCGCGTCCTCGTAATTCGGGTGGATCGCAGCTTGTTACATATATGGAGCATCGTTTATTTCTTAGTTCGATTGCCGAAGCAAGCAAAGTGTTGGCGGGCTGTATTAGCCCCGTTTCCGCCAGGAAACTTGGGAAAGGTCGGGTCTAGGTCGCGTGCCTAGATTCGCGCGAGCGATCGAGCACACCACGATGTCGTAACATCGACTTTTAATGAAACGTCTCGAACGTGCCCGCGCCGATCTCTCAAGCTCGACCTCTGTCAAGTCTGCCGCACGTTGCTGCACCTGGTTTAAAGTTAGATTTTGCATCCTCGGATTGCATACTGAAATCGGTTCTATAATTTTGTTCTAATAATACGTCGTCGTTGTTATCGAAAGTCAATGCTCACGCGTACAAGTTGTAGAATATTACAAGAATAGAATATTCTTCGTACAAGAATATTCGAAACGTTCGTTACATAATTACTCCGATCGCCGTTGGTTATTTTGAGGAATTGCGGCAGTTTCCTTTGAAGGGAGCGAAACGTAGTTTCTTCGCCGTGGTTGAAAATTGGTTGCTCTGAAATTTTATTCGACATCTCATTATCGGTGTCGAAATTGTATTTTCACGTCGAGTTTATTGTAACATTCAAAGAAAAGAAGAAACGATCGCGATAAACGTTCTGAATGATAATCATTTTTAATTCATTTTGAGATCTGTAATCGCCCAGTAGTATAAATATATACTGTACCAACGATGCACAGTCTTTGAATATCACATTATCAAAATAAAACCATGAAAAAATTAACTAACACTGTGTAGAAAGTCAGCATGCGTGACGAGAGAAATTATAACTACAAAATTATACTTCCAACTTTCCATACCAAAAAAAAGGTATGAAAATTATTAAATTTTGCGAATTATTAAATTTAATAGAGAATGCTCCCTTAGAGAAACGCAAGTTTTATCAGAAATTTATCATACAAAGCAGTGACTGTGAATTCGTTAGAAAGTAGGTGAAAGTACCAAATATATAAACAAGTATGCGTATATTTGAACTTATTATATATATTATAATACATATATTAAGTTTAAATTCTAATATTATATATTAATATCTTTCTAATATTATATATTAGAACACATTTTTCGACTAATCACTAATCGCCAATCACTGGAAACTGTAGGAAATGTCATCAAAAACTAATACAAGAATTCAGGTACACGAATTATTTTCTAACCAATCATACGATGAAAACTTTGAACATTGAACCAAACTGATGTGAGAGACCCTTTACGGTTTCTCTTTGGACGCCTACCAGAGGAAATGTTGGCAGCCCTGCATTTGCGTGCGCACGATCATATTTACGCGGTGAAAACATGAAAAACTACTTTCAGGAAGCAGTAAAGATGTGCCAGAAACCATATAGATTGACGTAGATGCTTACATTAAAAAAAAAAGAGAGAGAGAGAGAAAGTTAGGATTAAAATACCGCGTGTACAGACAGGTTTCTCGGACGGCAACGAACTTGAATTTTGTCCGAGGCACGCGAGAATTCTTGCTGAATTCTTCGGTAATAGAGACATGGAATACTAACGTAGGTTCGTTAAAGAGCTGTTATTACTTTCATGAGCATCGACGTAACACTATGCACTTTCACAAAGAAACTAACAGGTGACACGACTGCCAAGCATGCCTAATGATTTACACATCGGATACCTTTCGTCGTTTGAACGTGAAGGTTAACATACTTACTGTTTCATGCCTCTGCGATATAAAATGTCTGCGACGTTCCATAGTCGTAGCCACCGTCGTTTATTATCACGTAAATAAAATATTCCCCAGCCTTCGGGAATCAACGTCGTCCAGGCGTTCGATAACGTCGCAACTTTACATTTTTTTCTACACCCCTAAGACGTGTAGGCGTGTCTCGATTTCATCGTGTGTCAATTTCGGCACTGTCCACTTTTTGCAATTGACCTCGTTGCGTCGCGATATTCTCCCGGGTCGTCGTCGTCGTGACCAGCAGAAAGTATGTGAACATCCTCGATCCAACATCCAATACTCGATCTTTTTTTTTTTTTTTTTTTTTATTTTAATATCCTGTTGGCTGTTGAAAAAAACGTAACAGCTGGTCGCGCGGTTGGGTTCCACAATCGCCACCATAGTGATTCACCAGCTCAGCTTGTGAAGGTTTCGCGTTCGAGGAATTTATCGAAAAAAATTATTCAACGCCTATTTGCATACGTACAGGAATCGAGTGATTCTTCTACGGATATTTACGCTACGTTCTTGCACGTGTAGCTGGAATTGTAAGGAAGTAATCGGCTAATACGACAGGATCTGATTGCGCATACTATTTACGCTGTTCGTCGTGGGAGAGCCATGCATATTCACGTTTCTTGGATCCATCAGACGTTAAGTAGTCGATGAATATTTATACACGCACATCTCGCCCGTTTCACTTGACAACGGAAGCTGGTGTCGCGCGAATTAAGTCACCAGTTAACGTGTCCCTCCCTCCCGCTGTGCGTGCGTGTGTGTGTGTGTGTGTGCGTGTACGCGATGTTTCTCTTTGATAAGCTTACATTTTGTAATAACTAGAAGACCACTATCTATCTTTTCTGCATTTATAAAAAGTCGGATTACTTCAGAGTGATATTGCGATACGAAAGAAAAGAGAATATAAAGTGTCTGAAGTGCAATTATTGTATATATGTATGTATGTATTTATTTCAGCCACTTTGGCCTTGAAATTGACTTTGGTTTTTACATTGCTTTCTCTTAACATTTCACGTTGCATTCATCCTAAATTTTACATGTAATTTGTATCCTATTTTGCTTTATTCTATATACAGTGCAATTATTGGGTTTAACTCCTGGCGCTGGCAACTGGTTCGCGGACCATAACGAGTGACCGAACCGTATACAATAATTCGCCGCTTTCTTTTCCTTTTGAACTCGTCGGTATGACATCACTGGATAGAAATTATTAAAAAGTATTAAACTTGTCGTTCGTTTTGCCTGGATTACATTTCAATATACTTAAAACTGAGAAAATGTTGCAATTTGGGACAAAAAAGTCCTTGACGAAGGTTCTGTCGTTTTCTGCATTATCGACTTTCCGAGTTTTTTTTTCGCTGATGACTATTGAAACGATACTTAGGTCAGTTTGAAAGATCCTCGTCCTATTATATTAACGCGTCAAGTGCGTATTTTGTTTACTTTTCTGTTCGACACAGTTTCGTAGCAAGCAAAAGATCACAGTACGATTACATCCAGCGTGTCAAGTCAGAAAATTTTATAAAAATTGTGACGAAGAAAATACAGCACCGCTGTATTGAAGAAATATTAGTGGAAACGTGACTAAGAAAGTTACAACATTCATACATGCAATTGGTGCAAATCTTTGCCTAAACTGTTTCGATAAAACTCATTAAAATTATTATTGCATTATTATATTGTATACTGTTTATATAATAAATATATAAACTAAAATATATAGATATAAAATATCAAACATAAAATATATAAATATATCAAAAGCAATATTCAGCTACTTTTTTCCTGTAATCTTAAAGTCTTTCAATTTTTTATACATGTACGTGTAATAAATTTGGCACTTAACGTGTTTAAACAGTAGAAAAATCATAAAATGAACGTTTTTTTACTGGCGATGAAAAGTGAGCGATGTGGGTGATCATTATCTGTTGATTGATTTTTGTATTATATTTGTTTCTTTATTACATTCTTAAAACATGAATATTTGCCTCAAGAAATCAACAATTTATTGTTTTCCGGTGCCTACTTTTTGATCCTTGTCCAAATGTTTGTGAAACGACTGATATATATGCAAATATGGGATAAACAAACTTATGAAACCAAAAAATGAGTAGCACTCGAAAGATCAATTTAACTCACCATCGTATTTAACGAAAATTTAGCACGCGCATTAGCGACTGTTCGCTAATTTTCAGGAAGAATATGAATTTTGTTGCTTAACATGCGCATATCATTATGTAAAAAAAAAAGAGAGAGAGAGAAGAAGAAATCACGCGTATCCTTTAAACTTACGTGGCGCAAAATTCGCGAATATTGATATGGTTTCACAGTATGGTGTTAATTTAATAACATCATTATTTAGGGGCAATTGTTCGCCGTTAGCATGCAGTATCAAATATTTGCGAATACATACAAACAGTCGTGTTTGTTTAGCTTGACAGTAATATTGAATGTGCAAACACGATACAATATCGTAACATTAATCGTAAAATTATCGACGAATAAGTCACAGATTATAAAAACTGGATAACGAAATTTTTATCGACGAAATGTAGGACGAGATTTAAAAAACCGAGAAAGTCAGGAAAGGATTTTCTACATTTATTAGATCGTGTCGAATGAAATTTCAGATTTGCGTGTTCACTGAACACAATTGCTTGCTATTCTTCGATCGGATTGGAGATTGTTCGGTATCTTATTATATTCTGCATTATATTCAGAAATGCTGTATCTTTTAATTTCGAATTCTGTTCCTGTTTCTAAATCGACATGGATCCATCTTTCCTCGTGATAATCCATACTTCGCGAATTCACGAATTACTGTCGCAAATTACTTTTTTAGAATTGTGAAATTCTCTCCAGCAAACTCAGAATTTTGCAATCACTGTTTCGTCGAAGGCGAAATTATCCTAAAAAGCAAAGTTTCTTCGAGAAGGATACTTTCACTAGAGTCTACATTGAAACTAGTTTGATTAAAAGTCGAAAATAATTTTATTATTTTATATCGCTGGATATATTTATAATATTACAATTATATATTATATTTTATTATATTTTATTTTATTTTATTTTATTATATAATTATATTACATTTTATTTTATTTTATTTTATTTTATTATATAATTATATTACATTTTATTTTATTTTATTTTATTTTATCATATTTTATTATATAATTATATTATATTTTATTTTATTTTATTATATTTTATTATATAATTATATTATTTTATAATTTATTTAATATCGTATAATTATATTATATTACAATTTATACATATCGTACCCAATATATAATATATAATTATATTATATTACAATTTATTTTATATCGTACTCAACAAAAGTCCGACATTTAATACGACACGACTTAACACATATTATATATCCGTGGCTGGACATGACGACACGCGTGCGATTTATAGTGGAAAAACTCGAGGACCACCCTCGTCTTTCGTAGCATGTATCGTGTTCTTGGAGCTTCCTCCCGTTTCCGTAAAATTCGGATTGCAATCAGAACGTATGATTATTTAATATCGAGGCGTACGTTACGGTGGGAGTCTATCGGATTTGCATGCGATAGCTGAAAGCCCCTGTCAGCGCGCTCTTCCAACCTGGCCATATAGTAATCGACCGAATGTATCGCCTCCATGTTGAACACACGATAAATATGCGCATATTTATGGTTACGGATATACATTGGATTTCTAATATCTATTCATCGGTGTTTAATGTAAAATTTAATGCAGGAAGAAATGTTCCTATGTCCTTCTCTCCTTCTCTCCGTAATGTTATTAGCTTATATAATAAATTCGTCTGTCGTTTGATCTCACATTTTTCAGAATATTAAAGGTACGTGTTAAAAAAGCTGTTTTGAAGGACGTACATAATTCATCCACGCTAAGTACAGAGGCACATAGTACGGATAAATGTTGCTTGTAATCATACAGGGTGGGTCAAAAATCACTTCCAATCCTTTTCTTGTAATGACCATTTTCCAAACATCATTTTCACGTCTCCTTGAACTAACTTCGAGAACTTTCCCAAACGGATCTCATGATTCTCAGACAGCTGTAAATAACAGCGTGTTGCGCTGCGAACACTTCTCGCTGCAAGGGGGAACCATTTTTGACGCCGACACTCTTCCTCCGCCGATAAAAGAGAAGTTAGTTACGCGGCGAACCAACCAGCAAATCCGGTATCTCGATCGCTACGGTAATTACGTTTCTCCTTTGTTCGTCGTCGAGTTGTTAACTTAATCCTCCCCGAAGAACGATGGCAGCCTGTGGTGAACGACATTCCGTTCTACGTGTTCGAAATCTCGATGGGAAAGGGGACAATGTAAGTCGGAGAAATTAAACATCGATATTCGAAAGGCACGCGAAATCTGTGAGAGACCGGGCTGCGGTAATTAACATCGTTTCGTCGTCAAACGAGGCTGCATTGTTCCCTCCTGTATCCAAAGAGAGGAGAGAAAAAATGAGGAAAATGGCGAAAGGACAATGAGAACGGCACGGATAGATCGATATATGACGGCCGTTAGAGAGGATTCTCTCCGGATTTTAACCCCTTTGGCTTGGCTCCTCGTCGATCTCTTTAACCTGTTTGCTAGGGTTGTCTTTTTGTCTGAAAATCGTTTGAAATTCTTATAAATAATATTTAATTTAATATTAAATTATTAATTTAATATTAAAATGTTAAAATTTAAAATTATTTACAATATTAAAATATTAAAATTGTTATAAATAATATTTTGTAAATAGTATGATACTTTCGTTAATATTCAGAAACTAAGTATACTTTCTGCAAAAAGAAATCGTGTGGCAATAAACCTGAGTTTGTTTCGAAGTCTCTTACTTTCAAAATATATAGTTTGTTCCAATATTTAATTTAATATTAAATTATTAAAATTTAAAATTATTTAAAATAAAAAAAGATTAAAATTTATATTAATAATAATTAAAATTGTTATCAATAATATTTTGTAAATAGATACTTTCGTTAATATTCAGAAACTAAGTATACTTTCTGCAAAAAGAAATCGTGTGGCAATAAACCTGAGTTTGTTTCGAAGTCTCTTACTTTCAAAATATATAGTTTGTTCCAATATTTAATTTAATATTAAATTATTAAAATTTAAAATTATTTAAAATAAAAAAAGATTAAAATTTATATTAATAATAATTAAAATTGTTATCAATAATATTTTGTAAATAGATACTTTCGTTAATATTCAGAAACTAAGTATACTTTCTGCAAAAAGAAATCGTGTGGCAATAAACCTGAGTTTGTTTCGAAGTCTCTTACTTTCAAAATACATAGTTTGTTCCAATATTTAATTTAATATTAAATTATTAAAATTTAAAATTATTTAAAATATTAAAAGATTAAAATTTATATTAATAATAATTAAAATATTAAAATTGTTATCAATAATATTTTGTAAATAGATACTTTCGTTAATATTCAGAGACTAAATATACTTTCTGCAAAAAGAAATCGTGTGGCAATAAACCTGGGTTTATTTTGAAACCTTTTATATAATTTGTTCCAGATGTTTTGGTTCCAAGATGTTTTTACAGCGAGCTCTTTTTCTCGAAAGTGCTACAAATTGTCGCAGTAAAGATATTGAAAAGTTGTTTTCCTGAATCCGCGGTAGGTTTGAAGATTGAAGCCCCTCCTTTAAAACGACCTCTCAAACCTTGATGTACGATCTTTCTCCGCCATTTCATTGAACTTTGAATATTAAGCTTAGAAGGGAAATCAACAGACTGACAATGAGGGGGTGGGGCTCGAAGGATCGACGCAGTGGTGGGGATAGCGCTAACGATCAGAAAAGTGGGGACAAGGGTCGCCAGTTAGCCACGGCTCTGGCTTAGATGATAAAAATTTTCATCGTTCTATTCGTTTCCACCTGATATTCAAAGTTCAATAAATTGACGAAGAAAAAAATCGTGCAGCATGTTTCGGGGGCATCGATTTTGCAAATCTACTGTAGATCGAGTCGTGAAAAATATTTTTTTTCAACGTTTGTATACACGTACTACGATAAATTGCAGAATTTTGGAAAGGAGAAGCGTCTTAACTTAATAAACTATGCATTTTGAGAGTAGAGGCTTCGAAGTTTTAAAACAAGCCCAAGTTTATCATTGCACGGTTCCTTTCGTACAAAATTGTAACAGTTTCGATATTTAGTGGTTGAATATTGGTAATAGTCGCTTTTCTCTGAACAAACTGAGTCGTTTACGTCTTATTCTGAATTCTTTCGAAAATGTCAAACTTCCAAAGAGATCAGAGATAGCTTTTTAGATCTTTTACATCACCAAGCTGTTTGTCGCATCAATTTTCGAAGCAGATGTTCAAAAAAATCTTCAAGAAAAATAAAAATTCACCAATATTGTATATAGGTTGAGGACAATTTCTATTAACTGGCAATGCAAACGACAAATTAACTCGGTTAATAGGTTAAACTTCAATCAAACGTACACTGTCTCGTATATCGGCCAATCCTGTTATGTAATTAAACGCACGTTGGCAGGTTTTTCGCACATTCGGAAGAATTTCTACGGCTTTCTAAGAATTTCTAGAACCTAATTTATGATATTCTTGCACTTCTACTTACATATTTACAATTGTAGCAATTGTTTTCTTTCTTTTTTCTTTCTTTTTTTTTTTTTTTGCTCCACAGTGAATAGGAAGCAGGAATGCAGCAAAATTACAGGCTGTTAACCCTAATTGATCTCTGCGTTTTTGTCACCACGCACTGCTTATTAGCGACACTTCTAGGTCGAGTACGCCTATACTCCAACACCCCTGTTGGACAACTTTGTTTCCACGCTGGAGCTAGAACCATGCTGATGTACGAAATGATAACGAGTAGAAGGAACGAAGATGGTCGTTTTTAACAAAATTTATATAAAAACAAAAATTATTTAAACAAAATTTCAAACGTTCGTGGTACCGATGGACAAGGTTTCGAGGCGAAGTTAGAAAAAAAGGTTCAAAGTTTTAATAAAATCACATAGGGGAGAAGTTCGTTGGATTTTTAATACTTTTAATATCGTACGCCAGTGCTATATTGCGTTTTGTATCTGCCGGAATATTTTTAATATCGTACGTGTTCTGGCAAATATGACGATTCAATATTTCCATCATTCTGTTACTATTTGCGAGTATAACACGTTAATTGAACGTATCAAATATTGAAGTGCTCAAAATATTCGCGGTGGAAGTAGAATTATCAATCGTGCAGATTTATTAAAATTTCCAGTTTTTCGTTCTTTTTTTTTTTGTTCTGTATTTGAATGTTAAATATTTTTCGCAGTCTCCGGAATCAATGTTGAATCAAAGGAACTTATAGCTCTCACAGTAATTAGACATAGGAGTTCATTCAGCCTATTATAAATATATTATAAATATACATTCATTACAATTACTTTCTCAAACAGAACACAGAATCGCATTTTCATGGTCTTAATTTCAAATTAATAAATATTATTTATTCAGCACTGTATTAATAAATATTAAAAATATCGATAATATTATTTATTCAGCACTGTATTAATAAATATTAAAAATATCGATAAATATTATTTATTCAGCACTGTATTAATAAATATTAAAAATATCGATAAATATTATTTATTCAGCACTGTATTAATAAATATTAAAAATATCGATAAATATTATTTATTCAGCACTGTATTAATAAATATTAAAAATATCGATAAATATTATTTATTCAGCACTGTATTAATAAATATTAAAAATATTGATAAATATTATTTATTCGGCACTATTAATAAATATTATTTATTCAGCACTATATTAAAGTAATTAAAAAAAAAAAATCCGAGGCACAGTTTCGTCATTTTTGCGTCGAACCACGTCGCAAATATTCCAAAAAAAAAAAGATGTGAAATTGATAGAAATTTCTCGATCGGGATTTATTGAATACGTGTAAAATTGCACTGTTTGACGTTTTGAGCATGCGGTTTGATCGAAAGCCGGATACACGGACACATTTCGCGATCGAAATATATTTCAAATGGACGACTCCCCACATGTCCGCGGGATAAAAAAAAAAATATCGATCGACAGAGGAATTATACGAATTCGGGTCTCCGGGACGTTGGATGTCAGCCAGAAAGTGAAACCGCCGGTTCCTCAGGTTGCCTATTGGCCTATTCGCCGGCGTGATGTTTTCAATTCGAATAATGGCGGTGTTCAACGGGGATCGCTGGAATATTTCAAGAGTTGTGGGTGGAGAAGCCACAATGGGCCTGAAAACGCGTGGCAGGCGAAATCGACCGTGCCATTGTTTTTACCGTTGTAGCAGAGAATTCGGTTAGTGTTATTGCCTCGCGTTTTCAATTTCCGGCCCGGCCGTCGATGCACTGATTTTTCACGTTTCGGGCTCGCGTTTATTATTTCACTGATAGTAGAATTCCGCCGAACGAAATTGCTCTTGCCTCTCCTCCAACGTGGAAAATCAACGTTGCGCGGCGTGCAGTTTTTTTTTTCTTTTTTCTGCGATAGTTTGACGTTTAAATATTCATCTTTCCAACTCTGTCCCCACTGGTAGTGAAAAATCGCCGATTATTTAAAATGATGTAACTTGCAACGATCCGATACGTTTGGTCTCATATTAAAGCGTGAAACATTGTCGCGGTTGAAATTTGACAGTCGCGGTGAGTTCGTTTTCTTTTTTTTTTTTTTTTCCCTTCCTCGAAGATGATTTTATGTATTTTATATATTTTATATATCTCATACAGAGGAAAAGTGAATTTCGTTTTTCTCGAAAATTGTAAAAATTCGAACGTAGATCGTAGGCGTTGGTACGTTTACTATAGGGTGGTCACTCAAAGACTGAGTGATATAAAACAAAAATAACTTTTACAAACACATGTTTTTTTATTATTTTATTTGGAAATATAATTAATTTTCAATAATTTTCTATTATTTTATTTAAAAATATAATTAATTTTTAATAATTTTTTTATTATTTTATTTGGAAATATAATTAATTTTTAATAATATTCTATTATTTTATTTGGAAATATAATTAATTTTTAATAATATTTTATTATTTTATTTGAAAATATAATTAATGGATTTTTTTCTACAACCTACAAAAAAAGAAAATAACAAAAGATTGAAAATGAACGAGACTTTTTCAAACCCTTTCAGTTTCTCAGTGGCCAGCCCGTATTAAAACGAAAGAGTGAAATTACAGTGTTCATCGACGAGATAAGGCGGTATCACGAGAATCGTTTAGAAAAAGGTGTCGTCCAATTGTGATTAATGAAATTCCAACGGTTGTTAATGACACAACGACAAACTGTACACGACTGACACGAGTAATTTTCCCAATCTTCACGGAATATCTCGAGCTGGTAATTACGTCAATTACAAAACGACCTTAGGTTAATAAATACTAATGCTGTCCCATCCGGTATGAATGTTTCTGTGCTGCTCGTGGCTCAACAGCTAACGGCCAGCCGACTATGCCTCGTAACGAACGATAATTTCCCTCAAGGTGATGATGCGAAAAATTTACACTTCCTATAAAAAAAGAATCTGAAGGTGACCACCAGGTGTCCATCGAGAGCACCGGCGTGATTAAGCTCCAACATATTTCAGGAACGTCAATCGTTGAATTTAAGAGGTGTGAAACGATTTTTAAATAATACCTTTATTTATTTATAGCGTAGTCCTTTTTAAATAATATCTTAATTTATTTATAGTGTGTCCTTTTTTAAATAATATCTTTATTTATAGCGTGTTTGTCAGATGGAACGTAGAAAATAAAATGATACAGCATTGAAGAATCATTCTGTTTAAATGATATTGAGCATGAAATTTTGTTGATTATATTTCTCTAATGTGTCGCTTCGTTTGAAACAATCACCAAGTATAGTATACAGAAGTTAATGACACGTAATTTCAGTTTTCTGAAAAATTTCCTTCATTATTTTATAAATTTTTGTAAGAGGCAATAAGAAGTTTAGTTATGCGAATTATCTCGAATTATTCGAATAATAATTCAATGAGTGTATACTCGATAATAATGAATTACGTCTGTCCTCAAGAATTTCTTCTTTCGAAATTTCATTATTCCTCTTGCGTCGTTATATTGCATCATATCGATAACACCGTTCATTACAATTATCAGCAATTATAAAAAATTTTATAACTTCAGCTGTTAGCTAAATTTTAGTATGATGTCCCCTTACAGGAGACAATCGACCGCAAAACTGTTTAAAACAAGCGCTTGGAACTCGCTGCACAATTTTTTTTTTTTTTCACTATTTTGTGGATTTTTGAATATTAAGTGACAAAAATTTAAGAAATCTTAACATTTCGCCGTTTGATCCTAATGTTCTAAGTTCACTAAGACCTTGTGAAAAAATTATATTAAAACAGGTTTTGAGAGGTCGTTGTAAAAAAAAAGAAAGATCTCAGTCTTCAGATCATCATTCTTCGAAACTACATCGTAATTATACGTCTACATTGAGTCAAAGTCGCGTCACCTGTTCATCGTCCTCTCCTCGTTCTCCATTCGTAAATCAAACGCGGGAATCCAGATTCGAGAGTCTCGATTAGCGAATTTGCTCGCGAGTTAATAGCACGCGACATCGGCAGCCACTTTTCCGACCTGTTCCTCCGTTTGGTAAACGACATTGTCGTCCCACGTGATAATAAATCAGGCGCGCCTCCCTCTTCCTCCCTTTGGCCATCATTCATAGCCGTTAGTTAACGTACGCGGGAACTACAATTATTTTAATGGTCCTGTCTGCCGGCTGGGAATCCCATCTGGTTTACCTCTCGCGTGGCCATTGATGCCCGTGACATCGACCGACTGCTCCGACCCCATCGATAATCTCGCAGCTAGATGGAATTTATTGATAAAATAAATACGCTCTCGCGCACGCATACCAAATCCGGTTCACTTATTTATATATATATAGTATTTTACACATTTAATATAGTGTTATATAATTATAGTATCGAATAGTATAATTATAGTATACATGGAAAATAACTAAAAGCACCCAACTACACAAAAGTATCCAAGACTTTCACCAGCAAACATCAAATCTTACCAACAGGAAAGAAGGAATAATTATCTCACGCCTGAAGAATCGGTCATGCCAAGCTGGCACATGAACACAAACTCAAAAAAACTACACCACCCACCTGCACTCATTGCAATAACCATCCACTAACAATAACCCACATACTGCACGAATGCCACACCACAGAAATCCAAAGACAGAAATACGGAATCAACGCAAACATAAACCTGACTTCTCAAAATGACATACAAAGAGTATTAAAATATCTCAATAGCTACTACACACATATTTAATGGCACCGTCGTCGCTAATGACCTCGCTGTCGATACGACATTAAAGAAAAATAGAAGAAGAAGAAGAAGTATTTTATAATTAGTGTGTACAAGCGTTGCTGTTACACGTTGTTAGGAGTTCTAAGATAGACTCACAAAAATTAGAGGATGTTTACATTGGATGTTGCAGAGGTTATTGCAAGAAGCATTTGATTTTTTTTTCTTTTTGTTAAACAAGAACATCAGAAAAGCAGAAAACCAAAATCAAATACTTCTTTTTTTTTTTTTTGATCGCTTCATATTCATTTTGAGATATCCCCTAATTTTTGTGAGCAGTGTACTTTGGCGAGGGGACCAAAATACGAATCGGAAAGGATATATACACATGATATATACATGTGTTCCATGTGAAGTGATCGTAAAATAAATATTAAATACAATACTAATAAAAATTAAAATTGAAATTTGAAAAATTAAAATACAACACAAATAAATATTAATAAAAATTAAATGTTCTTAAAAATAAACGTTTCAGAATAGAATAGAATTTAAATAAAAATTTTTCCGTTGGAAGAACAGATAATTTGTTCGTCGATATTAAAAAAGATTATCAATATCTGTAGCAAATATTGATACTGAATATTCATCGAGTGGTACTCGGATTTTTAATTAAATTTGAAATAACTTTTATTCAAATATGTTCCATGTAAACGCTGTTCAAAAGTATTCCCAAGTGTAATAATTCTTCCTATAAAAATTCCACAAAAACAAATATCATTTCATACATTGTATATGAAATACATATGTTCGAACAGAATTTCTTTAAAAACGAAAACACTCTGACGTAAAGTCATCTTCGGTAAGGACGAATTCTCAGGAGTTGCCAATGCTTTAAAACGAGACCAAGTTGTACGATTTCTTTTCGCACAAAGTTACATGTATCGGTCTAAATTGTCGACAACTTTTCATTGTCATTGGTAATTGCCATTGTTACGCTAATTGTTGCGCTAATCATTGTAACTACAGCCGTAGTCTTGTAGTAGACTCTTTCATAATTTTCACTTCGTTAAGTCTCGAGACGTTATCCGAAAGGAGGAACACCTCCTTAAAATGATCAAGAAAATCGTAAGAAACCACGTTGCGCTGGCAACTTATTGCGGACCATAACGAGTGACCAAGCCGTATGCAATAAATCGTCGATTTCTTTTTGAACTCGTCGATATGATATCACTGGATAGAAATTATTGAGAAGTAATAAATTTATTATTTGTATTTGCCTATTTTTTGTTTTACTTAATGTACTTAATGTACTTAAAACTGAGAAAATATTACAATTTTGGGACAAGATTCTCGACGTGCGTGGTAGAGGTTAACCACTTGCGCTGGCAACTAATTGCGGACCATAACGAGTGACCAAACCGTACACAATAATTCGTCGCTTCCTTTTCCTTTTGAACTCGTCGATATATCGCTGGATAGAAATTATTGAGAACTAATAAATTTGTTATTTATTTTGCCTGGTTTACGCTTAAATATACTTAAAAACCCGAGAGAATATTGTAATTTTGGGACAAAAAATTCTCGACGTGCGTGGTAGAGGTTAACCACTTGTGCTGGCAACTGATTGCGGACCATAACGAGTGACCAAACTATAATTCGTATAATTCGTCGCTTTCTTTTTCTTCTGAACTCGTCGGTATATCGCTAGATAGAAATTATTTAGAATTAATCAATTTGTTATTTATTTTGCCTGGGTTACGCTTGAATATACTTAAAAAAACCGAGAGAATATTGGGACAAGAAATTCTCGACGTGCGTGGCACGTCGTACCAGCGCAAGAGGCTAACGAAAGATCGTCTTGCATCACGCTGCGAAAGAAGCATTCTCTTCTTCATTACGGATCACAATGCAACAATGGCCTGTGTAGGTACACCGCTCTCCCAAAGTCCTGGTCGGGTCCTTCCTTTTAAATCAGAAACCTACCCATTCCCGTCAATTGCCGCTTTCCGTTTTCGCCGCCGGGGGCTGCACGCCAGATAGCATCGATTATGCGCGCAACGTTAAACGTTTCCCTCTTCAAAGCCCCGCGGAACTATTCCTCCGGCCGCTTTTCATTGGGAGCGCGCCGAATGTGATCTTTAGAACGCATTGAAAACCTAACCTTAAAAGCGTTCTCGCTGCCGTATAAGTGAAATTCCAGGCGGAACAGCACGAGCGGAAAAATTTCGTCGGTGAACGAGGGAGGGAGGGTGGGGAGGAACTCTAATGCAGTTAGCTTCCTGTCGTTTCGCGCTGCGAGCGGCCATTCTGCGTGACCAGGTTATATGCTGGCACAAACCATACATACAGGGTGGGTCACCACATATTGCCACCTAAATTTACATTATTATTACGCGTAGCGAAAAATGTTTCAGACGAAGTGGGTTGAATGGTTTCGGGATGGGCACATTTCGATGATATTACTTTTCTTGTAGGTGAACTTGTAGAGGTCATTAACGTTTTCTTTAAATGGAATCATATATTTCTTTATTGCATCAGTTGATGCACCCTGATATTCTTTACAAAAAAAAGTATTAACCTATTTATTGTTAAAAAAAGATCATTAGTTTAGGAGATATTTTGATTTTAATTTTGTAAAATTTGTACGTGAAAGACAAAGACAGTATAAATACAAGAATACCATCCATTCTTCTTCCATGTCTTTCATACGATAATTCTACGAAATTGAAATTAAAATATCTCCTAAACTAATGATTTTTTTTAACATAAATAGGTTAACACTTTTTTGTAAAGAATATCGAGGTGCATCAACTGATTCAATGAAAAATATATGATTCTATTTAAAAAAAACCGTTAATGACCTTTGTATGTCCTATACACGTCCACCTACAAGAAAACTCGTATCAACAAAATGTCCACCTCTCGAAA
This sequence comes from Frieseomelitta varia, assembly GCF_011392965.1. Classification (NCBI taxonomy): domain Eukaryota; kingdom Metazoa; phylum Arthropoda; class Insecta; order Hymenoptera; family Apidae; genus Frieseomelitta; species Frieseomelitta varia. Next base: position 1,643,198 of record NW_025109550.1, read on the forward strand.
CCATTCGACTTCATCTGAAACATTTTTCGCTACGCGTAATAATAATGACGTAAGTCTAGATGGCAATATGTGGTGACCCACCCTGTATATACCATTTTCGAGGATCCGAGAGTCCGTGAGGATTTTTCAAAAAGGAGCAACCTGGTTTGATTTACCTGCCGGCTGTTTCGCGGCAAACAGCCGCCGCGTGGAATGTAACCCGAGAATCGTCGAAAATCTGACCTGGCCCCGGTAACTTAGATCACCGTTTCCTCGGGATAATTTTTCCATGAAAGCGTACGCGTTCCGTACGTGGGTCACGTTGATTGCCCGCTGCCGTTTTTGTCCCGCCTCTTCAACCGCTCCTCGTATCCCGTTCCACATTTTTGTTTCTTTCGTTCGTCAGTCTCTCCGTTGATGACCCCTCCGGTTCGTTGGGCTCCGACAGGATTCCGAGAAACCTCTCCGGGCACACCGAGAGGCGATCGATCTGATAATAAACGATTCCCCTGAAATCTCTCTAGGGCTGCATGCGAATGCATCTTGAACTCGTTACTTGCCTGGGCATAGATGCTTGATCGCCGTGTCTATGTTTCGTCTGTTGACCGTTAAGGGGGCAGGACAGTTCGACGGGGCTAAAAATTACAAATACTTTGAAGGGCTAGTAGAAAATAAGTACATATTTGATTGACATGAGCGTTTGTGGTTTATTTTGACACATTGTGAACTATAAAAAGCAACATTGAGAAAAAAAAGAGGGCTCTTATTTAACGTTTTAACTTTTTAATCCTTTTACATAACTTTTTTTTACATTGCCTATCGGTGTGCATGATTTCCAGCCAGACAGGATTACCTGCAACAAAAAGGTAAAAAAAAGTTTGAAAGTAAACAGTATTCTCTAGAGAATGACGATCCAACATTTTCATTTCTGTGAAAATTATGAAAATGGCAGCTATTTGTTTTTGATGTGTCGAATTTATGCCAGAAATTTCTACGTTTTTTGTTCATATTTTTCGAAATTGTTCAAAATTAAAAAATGTTCGATCGTCAATTATTAGTAAATGTTATACTAAAGATACTCACCAAGTATAATCGGTTGGTTAGATTCCGAGATATCTTGCACACCGTTTCTAAAAACCTAGTTTCGAGAGAAACGCGTTTAAAGTTTCAAAACGTCATTTTTCATATATATCTTTTACTTACTTTTTTTTTTATTTACCGCGGCTCACAGTTCTTACAATTCGCAACTAAATTGAATCCAAGTCCCATGATATTCGATTCACCAAAAGTAATATTTGAATCGCACGATTTACACTTTATAATACTGCTTAAAGTTGTAAACAGTGATTCAATTATTCTGTATCTGCGGATTTATTATTATACCCCAAAATAAGTCGTTTTAAAGGCTAGGATCAAACTACTATTTAAAACAAAACAAAAAAATTGATTTTTTGAAAATTTCAAACTGTCCTGGCCCCTTAATAGGGTACACGTTGAGAATTAATCATAAAGTATTTTGGCCAGGGACCAAATAATTCTGTTGTTTTCAAAGACAAACTGTATTAATAAACTTTGTTAATTAAACTTTTGGGTAAACTTTGTTAATAAAAATTAGTCGACAGTATTAAGAAGACGATAATACACGATAGTAATGATTTTTTTCGTAGACGGAGAGATTTCGAAGATTTTATAAAATCTAGGCATGAAAGACCAGGATCACACTATCAGCTAGAAAATGTGAGATCTAGCCGAATAGTTGGCGGCGCGTTAAAATAGTCTTCTTGGAACTGCAGTTGTGAACTGGTTTGGCTAATTTTATGCGACTTTCCAGAAGCAGAAACCTCGTTACAACGCGTTCCCCGTTTCCATTTTTGCAACTGTTGCCGAATTTCACGAATTTTTATTCTCTCAAATTCCCCGTTCCCCGCGGATAATCTATACGTTTGATTCTATGGAATCGAGTGGATCGCTCGTGAAAGAAGAACACGTGAAAAACTGTACGCCAAAGGAAAAAAAGTGTCGCGCACTGTGTAATAGTTTCGTTTCATACGAGCATGATAAAAGCTTACCAGTATTGATGAAACATGGTAGCATATCATCGTTTAAAAAAAAGAAAAAAAAAAAGAATATAGTACAATTGGCCCAGTATGTTACTTCTACCTCAATGAGAGGGTACTGTATGTGTATATATATATATGTATATATATATGTTAGAGGCCACAGTACCTGTATGTATATAGGCTGACCTATTTCAGCCTTTAATGAACCTTTCTCTGCAAGTATATCGAACTAAAAAAAAAAAAAAAAAAAAAGGAAAATACTAGCGATAGTATTTCGAAAGAAACATTTTCATAAAATGTATGTAAAAGCTTTAAAACTCTAAATGTGAAAGGTTATTTGGACAAGGAATAAAAATAGAGATTTATTTCCAAATAAATATAAAAAGCATGTTTGCTAATATAACAGAGAGACATGAAATCCTTGTAAAATGATGTTATTTAATAGGTAAGGATAACTATCATGCGCAGCTTACACGTTTTGTGCAACAAAATTTAATTTAATGTAATTTCTGAAACGGTACAACGAGAGCATTTCTCTAATTATCTTACTCGTGTCATTAAAAATTCCCATTTGAAGTACCGTTCGTCGCGTTTCGATTGTACCAAAATACTCGATGGAAATAGAAACGTCGGTTTCACAGCGGTATTGTTGCCCAAATATATACGCGGAGATAAATTCCTGCAACGACGTCTACCACGATCTTTTTCACAAAATTCTCGCGAGAAAAGTGCTACTTTGCCCCGGGCGAGTGAACTTTCGTGCCACCCACACACACACACACACACACAGAGATTGAGATAAAAACGTCTGCTGCGAAATATGGAGCTGGTAAAAATTTCGACAACTTCGGGACGATGTAACTGCCCGGCGGCACCTTCGTTAAACTTACGTCACTTGTGCAAGACTGGTTGGCGTCGATCAGTTCCGATGGCGGCGCCTAATGTTCGCCTCGAATGCCTGAAAGAAAGAAAAGTACCAAGGAGAGAGAGGAAGCCGTATTGCTGGCCACCCTAAAGAAGAAGTGTAACTTCCACGAACAATGGCCGGTTGTTATCTTGACCGGCGCTTCGCCGTAATTCTTACGAAAGAGATATATATATATATATATATATACATATATATATATATATATATATATATTTTTCGCGTTTCACCTTCTCGCCGCAGGCGCGCATTGTGGCGCGCCTGTATACTTCCCGGCGGCAACAATACGGCCGCCATTGACTTCTGTCTCCTGGTGGAACATTCGACCACGATGTAAAAGCGGATTTTCAATAAACGTGCAGCGACATTTCCACCGGACGAAAAAAGAAACGGGCACGTTTCGATCTCTCTGCGCGTGATTTTCAAACGGGAGAAAATTACGTACGCTTGAAAAGCAGAGAAACAGCTGTGCCGTTACCAACACAGGTTTAGCAATATCGGTACAAATTGACACGTTTCAGAGACACAGAAAAGAAACTTTAGATTTACTTTTGAGAAAAAGTTACCAACGTCGATATCCACAATCGTTTAATAATTCTGGGATCAATTCTTCCTCGTGTTTTGCAGTCGGATTCGTTTCCACTCTCGAACTGTGACCTTCAAGAGAATGAGCGAATGAGAGAGATAATTTTGTTTAATTCGTAATTAAATTTTAGTGCCATGCAACGCGATCTCGCGTGTTGCTCGCGATGCTCCATATACTGGGTCAGCCAAAGGTTTCTTCCCACCTATTTTTTCTTGTCTTTTTTAATAAAACATCAAAATATAAAGGAAAACTAATTTTATTAATTTTAAATTAAATTCAAGTTCAAATGTGATTTTTTTCGCTACGTACTTTAATCTGTAAAAAGAATTAAAAACGATATGTATATATAGTAAATAAATAGTAATAAAATCTGGTAAATAAATATATATATATAGTAAATAAATAGTAATAAAATATGGTAAATAAATAAATAAATATATATATATATAGTAAATAAATAGTAATAAAATGGTAAATATATATATATAGTAAATAAATAGTAATAAAATATGGTAAATAAATAAATAAATATATATATATAGTAAATAAATAGTAATAAAATGGTAAATATATATATATAGTAAAAAAAATTACAGATTTATTTTAGTAGAAAGTGACTTTTGGCCCACTCTGTACAATGCACCACATCGAAGCTTCTCTCTCCTAATTATTTTCTTTTCAATTGAAACCTAAATCACGTAGGCGTAAATAGGCAATTTTTACTTTGTTCACTTTTATTTCTACATTTTCGAGCTCGTCGCTAGGGGCACTGTGTTTAACACGGGTTTTTTAAACAGCTCGTGGCACCGAGACGGTTAAGGAAGAGTTAACAAACACACAGGGACAAAGGGTTCAACGGCCGGATTCTCTTCGAGTTTTCTAGCCAGTTCGGAGCGCCCGATGGGATAGTTCGCGAGATTGCTACCATTTCGCGGAACGATTCCGAGGCCGCGACGGATACCGGTGAATTCCCGTGCAAAATTCTCGCGCGAAATCGCGGCAAAGTAACTTCCTGCTTTTAATGCTGCTCCGGAGTTGGAGTGCCACGGAGTGCGGATGATGGCGTTTAGGCTAGATTCAGCGGCATCTGGAAATAAATATATATACGAAGCGAAGCAGCATACTGAAAAGAGAGTAGAAATACGTGCATGTGTTTGTTGTTGGGTTAGATACTGAGGTAAATATGGAAGATTGAACGACGGTGAAAATACGGTGCGATTTCCTACGAGCGATTTCCTGGAGCGTTTTCAGATAGATGTATACAGTGAAGAGCATAACGAAAGACGGTGAAAAATTGTCGATAATTTTATAATTTTGATATAATTTCGTAAAAAGAAGTTTCATACTACGATCTCTTCATACTTGGACTCGTTTGTAAGCATGAAGCTTCGTGAAGCTTTGACCATCTTAATATTTCTTTTTTTTTGAAGATGATTTTACGTCATGTCGCAGATACTCTTTCGTCGAAAATTACAAAAATTCAAACGTATATAGAAACGTTTAGAAAAATTTGTTCTCATAATTTTGATAATTGAAATCTCCCCTTGAAACCTGTATGATTTTTTCTCTCCACCGTTTTTATTGAACTTTGAATATTAGAGTTAAACGTCGAGAATTTCCTAATACTCGCGTTCAGAGTTGAATGAAATGTTTAAAGCAAGTCGTACAGCAAATTTTAAGAGCTGAAGAGAAAGTTTCAATCTTCATAATAGATTTAATCGCGAAAACATTTTTCAATGTTATTTCGAGTCGATTTCTCGCCCGCTGCATGATCTAAAATTGTCTTCAAGAAAATAACACAAGACCAAGTGGATCGTTGTACGATCTCCCTTTCTTACGAAGTTCAAATTATCGACAAATTATTTCCATTGTCGTTGGTACAGTTATGTACAATTCACGAGATATTTACTATATATTTGTGAGAAAGTTAAACGACGCAAGGTTTCTTCGTACAAATATAAATTTGTATAAACATTAGCCAGCCTGTCGATGCTCGTTTAATGCGTAGTTGGCACTGCGAAACGCGTCGCTCCACTTACGAAAGGACTTTCAAGAAACATTTTAGAAACTTGGTGAAAGGAACCGAAGGAACTTGGTAGGCGTCTAATGATGTTAGAGATCTTAATGAGACACATTGCTACGATCGATGCTTTGTAACGCTCGCTAATTGTAATAAATCGCGTGTTCCCGCGCACATGATAATTAGGGTACATGACAATCGTTACGCGATACTTACGACGATAATCAAGGAGGCAAGATTGCGAGGTATCGGGCTTCACGGGTCATTAATTCGTCTTTGTTTATATCGTCATTATCTCCGCGCTCTGCGTATCTGCAAATAATGTGCCATTGTGCAGACAGGCACAGATAAATCAGCTTTATCGCGACGCGATGAAAGGATTTACATTTTTACTCCCTTTCCCTGGCCCTCCTCTGATAATGACACCGTTGAACATCGTTCTGCCTACGATAGTGTTTTATATCTGGCTCCCTTTAACCGTAGTTTAAAACACGTTGACTGCCATGCTGATTTCACACGATTGGCCCGACATGAATCTGTGTTTTTAAACTATAGACATACAGTAGTACAATCGGGACCGAAAGCGGATGGTTAAGAGGGGTGGTACATATAGAGGGGTGAATTGGCAGTGAAAGAAAGAGTGGAGATGAGCGTCGACTGTTATACCGAAAAAAATTTAATGTTTATACTATTTATACTATGGCAAAGGAAACAAAGTGCACGGTACAAGAGAAAGATAATAATGCAATAAAGAATGCAAGCTTCCATTAATATATTTTGTTAAAAATCGCTCGACTATCTAAGAATACACTATTTATAGTATAAATAAATGTCTAAATATGTATGTATTGTAAATAGTAAATGTAAATAGTGTAAATATATAAAATGTATATTTATAACTGTTTATATACATATACATAAATTACTATGCTGTTATACTAATTATATATAAAATATATATTTATAACTATAAATAATTAGTAATTTATATATATATTTATACTTAATTATATATTATATATTTTATATATAATTAGTATAATAGTATATTAGTAATTTATATATATATATTTATAGTTACAAATATTATATATAATTAGTATAATATATATTTATAATATTTATAACTATAAATATATATATATATAAATTACTAAATTACTAATATATATTTTATATATAATTAGTATAATAGTATATATAAAATAGTAAATATATAAAATGTATATTTATAACTGTTTATATACATATACATAAATTACTATGCTGTTATACTAATTATATATGAAATATATATTTATAGTTATAAATGTATAAGAGAGAGTAAAATTTCCATAGAAACTGACAAATCAGTCGTTTTGACCACTTTGGTAGTTTCCACTGTTAATGACCCGCCGATGTTATTCGTCGAAGATTTCGAAAACAGGAAGAACAGGCGGGAACGCGAAGGAAAAGCGATCTCCTTGAAAAATACGACGGTATTCGCGTGAAATATTGGCCGAGATATCGCGAGCACGCCATCATTCATTTCGATGTTGGATCCCATTGTCCCTTTTTCCCTTATCCGCCGGCCATCGCGATATCACTCTGAATACGGTGAATACGTGCCGCGTTACTTTATTAAATCCGACTATTTTTACCGTGTCCGTTACGTTCGTTATTAATTTTCAGGGACCGGTGATAAAATCGGCGCGGATCTCGCCGATCAGATTTATTTCGTTGTTGGATTGTTTCGACGCTCGCCTGACTTTGGAGCGAAATTGTACGCTCGTCGAAAATTTTTTGAGAGTAAACGTTTTCATCACCATTGAGTGACAATCATTTTTATTACCTGCATCGAACGTCTGTTTCTAATTCGTCGCTTGTGGTTTATAAAGTTCCAACGACGGGGAAAACAGTGGCACGACCAGCCATTATCGAGTCAATTATTTCGTGTCGCGATATTTTGTTTTTTCTTTTTTTTTTTTTTTTCCACTTGTAACGCTGATGATGACAAGTCGCCGCGATGACTGGCTGTATGACTCTCCGTATTGTTGATTCATTGTGTTCTTTTAACACGGCCATGTTGAAACCATGATTCGTTGTAAATTACGATCTTCTTGAACACAAAGGAGTTTGTAGTTACTTATCGAGTCGGCCAGTTCGTCAGTCGGAATTCTATCGTTTTCCTCCTTTCCTTTCTCGTTTACCCTCTTCTTTTCTTTCTACCCTTTAATTCGCCTTAATAATATAATAATTAATATTAAATAATTCATTGTACTTAATAATGATTATTGATTGATTTGATTGTTAATACGATGATTAGTTAGTCTCATTCGTTTTTTATTAATTAATTGCTTGTATTTATTTACCATCTCTTTCGTTCTCCTCATCCTAACCTATCGTAATTTTCTTTTCATCCTTTTGCTCATTAGAAATTAATATATATTTCTTTCAATATTAATTATTATTAATTATTTGGTTTTATTTATTTTTATTGATTAATTACTTGTTTTTATTTATCATTTTCCTCGTTCCCTTCATCCAGCTTGTCGTGATTATTTTTCTACCCTTTTGTCCATCAGAATTAATATTAAATATTTACTTTTATTTAATATTGACTATCATTAATTATTTATTTTTATTCATTTTTATTAATTAATTATTTGTATTTACTTGTCCCCTATTGTGATTTTCTTTCACTCCGCTCTTTTATTCGTCAGAATTAATATTAAATATTTCTCATATCAATCAGTTTTATGCATTTTTATTTAATATTCTACTTCTTTATCTTCCCGAAAATTTCTCCGTAAACGGCCATTCCTTTCATTCATTTTCCTCGACTGACAGTAAAAAATAAACTGACAGTAATATCCAAAATAACGAACAATGAAAATACAAAGGATATCTCGTTGGAAAAAAAATTTTCCCAAGATTCAAAGATTCGTCTGTCTAATCTTCCAAAGTCTCCAGCCCTCCGAGAAGCAACTTAAATGAAAAAAAGAAAAAGAAAAAAGAAAAAAGGAAAACGCATTCACCACATAGTTCTGACCCGCATCTCGTGGTCGCAATAAAAAGCGGGCGCATCGATGGATCCCTAGCGCGGCAGTAAAGACGGACGAGATATCCAACGAGGGAGCAGCAAACTCTGTTGTATGTGTATTTCGATGTGTATTTCGTTTCTGGCGGAAAGCGTTGCCGTCGTGTTATCTGTGGCCGCTGGCGAGAGCCCGGCCACGGTTCGACTCGCCGCGACTTTCGTCTGAATAATTCCTTGGTATCTCGCCGACCCATCTTGGGAAACGCACGTAGGAGAGAAACAGGGACGCGGCGACAGCTTTCTGGCGCCTCCAGAAACTGCTCGATCAGAGGCGGATCAGAACGCGGTCACCGCACCTCCTTCCCCGAGGAACGCGTCGTGTCGCGTTTGTCTCGTTGCTTTGGAAATGAAAATACCGCGAGCGTTGTCAGCTGATATACCAAATCAAGGACCTCGGGTTTTTCGTACGGACACGATTTAGAAAGCCTTTTTTTTTTCTTTTTTTTTTTCTTTTTTTTTCTTTAGAACTTTGCATTCTTATATTTATATTTTATTTATTTTATTTTGCATTCTTATTCTTATATTTATATTTATTTATTTTATTTTGCATTCTTATATTTATATTTTATGTATATTTTATTTTTTTCTTTTTTTTTTTAGAACTTTTTTATATTTATATTTTATTTATTTCTCGCGTTTGCGTTTCATATCTTGACAAGTACACTCTTCTATTTTTTCCGCGGCTCCTGAAATTTGTTACTACCTCATTAAATTGACTTTTAGGAATATTATTTATATTTTTATATTTGTATCTTGTTTATTTTTTACGTTTGCGTTTTATATTTTTACGAGTGCATCTTTCTATTTTTTCTGTGGCTCTCGAAGTTTGTTACCACCTCGTCGAACTAATTTTTAGGAGTTTATTTATATTCGGAGTATTTAGGGCTTTTATTTATATTTTTGTATTTATATCTTATTTATTTTTTCACGTTTGTATCTTATATTTTACGGGTACGTTCTTCTATTTTCTCCGTGACTCTTGAAATTTGTTACTACCTCATTAAATTGACTTTTAGGAATATTATTTATATTTTTATATTTGTATCTTGTTTATTTTTTACGTTTGCATTTTATATTTTTACGAGTGCATCTTTCTATTTTTTCTGTGGCTGTTGAAGTTTGTTACCACCTCGTCGAACTAATTTTTAGGAGTTTATTTATATTCGGAGTATTTAGGGCTTTTATTTATATTTTTATATTTGTATCTTATTTATTTTTTTCACGTTTGTATCTTATATTTTTACGGGTACGTTCTTCTATTTTCACCGTGATTCTTGAAATTTGTTACTACATCGTCAAATTGATTTTTAAAAGTTCTTAATTAATTTCTAGGAGTTTCAGAATGTGTTTCGGTAAAGATTACCGTATTTAAGAGTCTTTTTTTTTCTGTAATGTATATTTCAATTTTTATGTAATTTAAAGATATAGTACACTATCATGAAATATAATAAAACATTATATTACATCAAAATCTATTATTTGAACAACGAAAATATTTTTGGCCATTTAGGAATCGACGCCAAACAAACAACTTTCAACTTTTATTTTAAAATCCTAATTCCTTCTTCTGCGACGAGTTTCTTTCTCGACTTGAGCTTGAGGCTCAAGATAAAGCTGATTACATTTCAAGACAAGTCTTAGGACACTTATCATATTTCTATTGAAATCTTACAAAAAAAAAAAAAAATAATAAAAAATGAAATAATCGTTGAGAAATGCGAATAAACTTTTTCTCGGTTAAACGTACATGTATCATGGAGAGAATACTGCATAAATATTTCAGAGATCTTACCAAAGAGTAAAAAGACGTTTGTATTTCCTTTTCGTCCAAGAATCCGCCGCGTTCTTTATTACGGTCTCCCACCATTCTTGGCATTCGCGCGGTCAATTTTTTGGAAAGTTTCTACCGTTTGTTATTCCGTTCTCGCCGCAGAACGTTCCATAAATCTGTTTTTGAAGTAGGACAACGTTTTCGTCCCAGTCTAGTTTCTCAAATCGAGGGATCATAATTTTCAGTGAATTATTGCTTTGAAGTTGTAATTGTGTACACTATTGATACGTGCGATTAAAATCACTATTACGCATAAATGTAAAATTTTGATCTAATAGAGAATATTTTAATAGAGAATAGTTTAAGATATTATTCATTTGAACTAAATCGCCTGTTTTCCTTGCCTTTAAGATAACCTCATATCATCATGGATTGCTCTCGTGTTTCACTGTTGATGAATGGAACATAATCATCGTTCAAACATGATCAAACATCTCCAACTTTGATTCATCGATCCGTAGAAACTTTCCTCAATCTTCAATTGTTCCTTTGCAACCTCTTTACTTCACTTTGTTTGCTCAACACTGTAACTAAAGTATGTAAGTATGTAAGTATGATCACTAAAGTATGTAGATTGTGTCGAAGAAATTTGAAAAATGAAATGGGACAAGATTTGTAATACAACGAAGCACATATAAATCTTTTGCAAAAATTATCCGAATCACTAGAAATACAACGTAAATCGTAAGTCTGCAGAATTGTACCTTGAAGAATTACTAAAATTGGTCATTTTTTGACCATTTTGATACCTGTAATGTTAATGTAATGGTTATCGCTTCACAGTTACAATCATTAAAAATTCTTACAAATTAGAAATATCTTTAGAAATTGGAAGTGTGCGTCAAAAATCACTACAGCGTGAACCAAGAATTACTTCCTCGCTAAAATAAACGCATAATTTTTTTACTATATATTTTTTTCAACATTTGAAAGAAGTAATAAAATCGCGTGTGAACTTAAATTTAATTTAAAATTAATGAAATTAGGTTTCTCTTGTATTTTGACGTTTTGTTAAAAAAAAAAAAGAAGAATGGAAAAAAGATTTTGGTCCACCCTGTATTAGAAAAAAAAAACGCAATGATTTTCGGGTCAGTCCAGCAGTTTATCGCAGAGTAATGGAAAAGAGGTTGAAGGGAGGCCGACTATGTGGATTTCAGGAGAGAGTCGATATCGATAAGTTGGATCGCTCGACAAATAAACTAATTAACAGTCTCGACGCTCCGATTTTACACGAGAAAACGAGTACAGTGTAATAATACTTCGTTCGCCTACATTCTTGAAACTTCGATTTCACATGAAATTCGCTATCTTGGGTATGCTGTATCCAACACTGTGCATCCGGATTCCCGAAACTTTGGTTTCTCGGTTTCCTGGGAAACGAGTGCAACGCAATAATGGCACGCCCGAATCGCGGAAACCTCGGTTCCTCGGTTTTTACATGGAAACGAATTTTGGAAACTTCGGTTCGTTCCGAGACTGAGGCAAAGAGATCGGAAGGAAATTCAGATACCACTTACTCGAGTGTAAACTTCTCTTCTCTGTTAAAAACTAAAAAAAAATTAACGCGGCAATGAACGACGAAATAAAAACAACGACGGAGCTGAATTATCAAGACTTTGGTATCTCGATTTTATACGACGATGGATTTACAAGACTTTACGATAGTTAACGACCGAATATGATAATAGATCAAAGATCGTAGTACGTGAGTCTCGAAGCGTGTTCTTTTTGCGCACCGCGAAGAAACTCCGAGTGAAATTAAACGCTGGAGAAACGTAGTTACGTTGATGACAGAAAAATATAATGGTATGCCTGAATTTCTTGGTTGAAATAAATGGAAGGGTGTCTTTATTTGTTCGACGATGGTTCTGTACTTTTATCTCCACGGCGCGTATAAATTCGCGAAATACGCCCATTGTCCATTTCATAATGGTACACAGGGCTGGAACAATGTGTGCGTAGCACACGAGATTAATCAGAATTACGAACGATATATTCGCTCGGCGTGGTCTACTTTCGCAGAAGGTTGCTAGAATAAAACATAAAAATGAGTATCTGCGGCGAATAAGGTCGAGCAACGATGTGTACCATGCGCACACACGAACTTTTTATTTCATTGTTTCTACATTTCGAGCGCCCTTTTGACCGTGATTCAGTCCGCGCGTGTCACGTCGAAGCTGCATCCACTGCTGGACATAAATCATTAAATTATTAAATTGTTACGTGTCGCAATAATGCAATTTGTATTTTGTTCGCCGACAGGCCTGCTTCTTTAACCAGTAATTGTAATTGACGTTGCAAAATTGGCTGGTTGGAAAGACTCGATTGAAAAGAGAAAGAAACAGCCTTTGAGTCTGAACAACATGAAGGACTAAACTTATCGAGGAGCCTCAGCAAACATACAAATTATTCTTGCCCGTAAAAGTCGACGTAATAATTGGTAAACCAGATATCCCAGGCTTGCTACTGTGTTCAAAGACTTCCTTAACCACGTTGCGCTGGCAACTGATCGCGGACCATAACGAGTGACCAAACCGTGTAAAACAATTCGTCGCTTTCTTTTTGAACTCGTCGGTATAATATCACTGGATAGAAATTATTGGCAAGTAATAAATTTATTATTTGTTTTGCCTGTGTATTTGGTTAGACTTAAATATACTTAAAAACTGAGAAAATATTGCAATTTTGGGACAAAAAAAATTCTCGACGCGCGTGGCACGTCATTCCAGCGCAAGAGGTTAAAGAAATATAATATATTAATGTATAAAATTCGTATTTTTAATTATATAACTTATAATGTATAAAATTTAATATTATTTTCTCAGTTACTGTATCCTATAAATGTAATTGTAATGAATCTTAAATGGGTTTCCAAAGTTTGAATAAAAAAAGGAGACGGATTAACTGGAGAAGAAAAAATTATGAACATCCCTTCTGCACAGCTCAACACATTCTATACGAATGCGCGAACTTTGAGTGGCAGAGAAGATTTCCCAAGATCGTCTAAAGAGAACGCTTCGATACTCGACCAATGAGACGTCAATACTGTAAAATATAAGTAACCTAACCAATCGCTAATGACTTTAACTCTGCAGAAAGGAAATAAATAAAAAAAAAAAAGGAAACGTGACAAGAAAGCGTTCGAAAACCAAGGAAAATCTTTCCTACGACCGCGCGTCCGCGTTTGTTAGAAACGGGAGTTTCGAGTTCCAAGAGATCCCGATAAAAGGATCCTTTCTCTGCAGCTACGTCAACAAAGCCTCCAGCCTGTGACGTAGCGCAAGGTCCTCGGCAATAACTTCCAACGAGGGGCTCTCAATCGATAACGCCTCCCACTTCGGCCAAGCCAAAAATCCTTGTACCCAGTTCCCAGGATGTCAAACATCTTTCTCCTCCCTTTCTCTCCTTCCCTCCTTCCCCTAACAATAATTTCGGAGAAAAAATTTCGCTTGCCATAATTCACGCACACGTTTTAAAGGGGCAGGACAGTTTGACGGGCCTGAAAATTACGAATACTTTGGAGGGCTAGTAAAAAAAGAAAAGTACATATTTGATTGACACGAGCTTTTGTGGGTTATTTTGACACATTGCGAACTATAAAAAGCAACATTGAAAAAGAAAAAAAAAAGCTATTATTTAATTTTTTAACGGCATCTTTTTATATAACTTTTTTTTACATTGCCTATCGGTGTGCATGATTCCAGCCAGACAGGATTAGCTGCAAACAAAAAGGCAAAAAAAAAGTTCGAAAGTAAACAATATTCTCTAGAGACTGACGATCCAACATTTTCATTTCTGTGAAAATTATGAAAATGGCAGCTATTTGTTTTTGATGTGTCGAATTTATGCAAAAAATTTCTACGTTTTTTGTTTATTATTTTTCGAAATTGTTAAAAATTAAAAAATGTTCGATCGTCAATTATTAGTAAATGTTATACTAAAGATACTCACCAAGTATAATCGGTTGGTTAGATTCCGAGATATCTTGCACACCGTTTCTAAAAACCTAGTTTCGAGAGAAACGCGTAAAGTTTCAAAACGTCATTTTTCATATATATCTTTTACTTACTTTTTTTTATTTATACAGTTTTTGCAATTCACATTTAAATTGAATCTAAATCCCCTAATATTCGATTTACCAAAAGTAATATTTGAATCACACGATAATAATATTACACTTTATAATACTGCTTAAAATTGTAAACAGTGATAGTAATATTTGAATCGCACGATGATAATATTACACTTTAATAATACTGCTTAAAATTGTAAACAGTGATGCAGATTCAATTATTCCGTATCCGTGGCGGATTTATTATTATGCCCCAAAATAAGTCGTTTTAACGGCTAGGACCTTTTGTATCTTATTTCTAAAACTTCAAACTACTGTTTAAAACAAAACAAAAAAAAAAAATCGATTTTTTGAAAATTTCAAACTGTCGTGGCCCCTTAAGTCAGTAGACCGAGATGTTTCCCTTTTTTTCTTTTTTTTTTTTTTACACATCAACGTTCGCTGGTAGAGAAATATAATAACACGAGCAACGGGTACAGTGGCGACAACGACGACGATGACGACGGAAACAGAAAAAAGGAGCAATATAGACGGGGAAAAGTGAAAAAGCGTAGCACGCGAACGAATGTCGTATGAAATTATAATTGCATTCAGTAGGGGAGGTGCTGCCGCCTCTCATTTGTTAAGCAAGCCGCGTATTGACGTCACACGACTCTGTGCCGGCTAAGAGAAAACCCGACTTCCGCGTGAACTTGATCGTACTGATCGTTTCGAAGTTTTTCCATTGGCTCTTAGACGTTGAAGATTGCGTGTCAGTCAGAAGAACAAATAGAGAGATGTATCTTACTGTTGTTTTACATCTCATACTATGTGATCTTGTAGTTATAAACTTAGACGTTGAAGATTGCGTGTCAGTCAGAAGAACAAATAGAGAGATGTATCTTACTGTTGTTTTACATCTCGTACTGTGCGATCTCGTAGTTATAAACTCACCCCCAAAGCTTCCTATCTTGCGTTGGGAAGAAACTGTGAAAAAGACAGTCGTCTCCTTAACGAAATACTTAACCCCTTGATTAAATTGAATTAAGTAAAATTCTATGTGACCAAAAAATGACATTTTTGCTTTTCATTTTAATTAATCTTCTGCAAACTTAACAAAGTTAATTTTCGTACTCTTGTATTTGTGGAAAACATAATCCACTTATAAACAAAAAGACAATTCAGTAGTGCTTAGGAAACGCATGACGTTATTGTACATATGTCAAGAGACTATACATATGTACGTATACCGGATGAATAGAAAAAAGAATTCGTAATTTCTAAGATAGATAATGCTCACCGGAAACATGAAAAAAGGTTATAAGTAATGGGTCGAAAAATAACAATTTCAAAGTTACAAGCCATTCTTTTGTTTCGGTTGAAGAAACGAATTTCTTCGTTTCGAGAACTATCTATCACACTGTATAATAATAATTCCTTTTTATTCCGATTACAGGACGATTTTCTACCTACCATGCTGAACATCTTCGTATCAAAAATTCGCGTACTCTTTCAAAGATTCCCCGGATGTGTTCCAGACTTTTTCAACCAAAACGAAAAATTTCTCCAAACGTAACGCACCTTTATTAGAATCTTTTTTACCATCCACCCTAAAAGTTACGAACCCCCATTTCCCTATCCACCCTGTACACGGTGCCAAGTGAAATTTTCGCAACTGTTCAATTTTCCGCCGACTGTCTCGGTATATATCTCCGAAGTTTTTACGATCGTCCGCTGGTCCCGCACTTGATCGATCGGTCTTCCCGCCAGACAGAGTCGCGTCCCGGTGGCTCTTGCGTGGAACGCACTAGCAGAGAGGGAGAGATGACGCGGTAGAAGAGAGGTGGTCGCGCGCCATTTGGCTCTCTGTCCGTTCGTACTCCCGAAGGTATCGGCACACATTCACCGGGAAACGTGGATCGTATTTTTCGACGAGCTTCTTCGGGCCGGGGCACTGTCGACCGTCCCGGGGCGAAGGACGAACGCGGACACGCGCACCCGCGCCCGCACCCCCGAATCTGGGTCACACCGTATGCATATGCGCATAAATGCACCCGGTTCTGCACCCGAATGCCCTAATGACCCGGTTTGCGAATCCCGACTCGCGGTGCGTCGTAGCCTCGGCCCTGTGACGCGCGCTCTCCCCGAATCAAGGTAAACCTCTCCTTCTCCCCTCCTCCCCTCCTGCCTCTGATACGAGCTTCCACTCGTTATTAGGCCACTTGTCCCTTCCCCCTTTTGTTCCCTGTTTGCTCGATCCGCCGACCCGCTCGTTCCGCGGTACCTTTACGGTTCACGGCTACTCTCTTTGCAATCTCGTGACGTTAGATACCTCGCGTACAGATCGGGAAAGTATCCTTCGCCGCCATGTCTTTGGAAAATTGGTACATGAACGTTTGTTGAAATTTCCAATAACGAGGTTTCCAAATATATATATATATATATATATATTGGGTTGGCCAAAGAGTGAATTTTTTTTTTTTTTTGGTGCAGATAATTATTAATTATGAGATAAATATCATGTAGAATTATATAGAGTTATAAATATAAATATAGAATTATATATAATAATAGAAAAATTATTAACATAGAAATAAATTTGTTTCGTTGGACAAGAAAATGTTTCACGAATGATTAAAATTAAATTAGAATTTAATTAAATAAATAATTAATTAAATAATTGATTAAAATTAAATTAGAATTTAATTTCAAGTAATAATAATTTCAAAAATTAATACGAATTTAATGATTATATTTTCACACAGTAACTATATTATTGTGCAAGAGTGCGCGTGATTGTTTTTCAACAATCTTTTTGACAATTCTTTCTTTCGCGTGTTCAAATCAAAGTGAGAAATTGACTATTTTTATTACTATGTAACTCACGCAATATCTAAGGACATTTGACCAAAAGTTCATTATAACATTTTGTGTGACTGTGAAAAGTTATAATGTCATATTTGGTCGAGAAGAACTACAAACAACGCGTACAACTAATTATGAAGCACACACGCTCGCGCAGCATTTATCTTCCTTTTCTATTCTTTTCTTTTTTCTTTTTCTTTCTTTTCTTTTCTTTTTTGCCTAGTGAAATCGGAATCGATCAATCGAAAACCGATCAGAGTTGTTATGCATGTTCGCTGTTTTACGGTATGTATGTGCGTATGTGTGTATGTGTGTGTGTACACGTTGTTAACGGTATACGTTACCCGTTTCCCGCGCGAAACACCCCTCTTTCTCCCAAGTATTTACGTAATGACGCAGTGACCTGTTTCAGCCGGCGCTTAAGTATGTAAATTGCGCGGAATTACTATTGTGCCGGCCGCGTTAAGCTTCTTATTCAAATTGTTGCTTTTAATCTTTTCCCGCTGGCCGATCTAACGCGTTTCGGGACAACGTTGTCTCGATTAGTTTCTCGTAAGCTTCAGCTCCCGTTTTCCCATTCTCTCGTCTCTCGTGTCTGACATCTGGCTTTCGCTTCTTACGCCTCGTCCCGTTGCGTCGGGACTCGGTAACAAACATAATTTGAAACGAATTCTGATTTTAAATTGTCGGACATTGTACTTTGAATTGTCATTTATTATATTCTTAAGGGAGGAAAATAACGTTTGCGCACTTTGCTATTGGAAACTAACCACGTTGCGCTGGGCCAACTGATTGCGGACCGTAACGAGTGACCAAATCGTACACAATAATTCGTCGCTTTCTTTTTGATACTCGTCGGTTCGGTCGTCAGATGTAATAAATTTATTTTTTGTTTTGCCTGAGTTATATCTAAACATACTTAAAAACTGAGAGGATATTGCAAAAAAATTGGCACATCGTCATTTCAGCTCAAGAGGTGAAACTTCCGAGACGTTGGATTCAGTTTCATAACTCGAGATAGCTTCTCGAATTAAAGAAATCGTGTCAAAACGCGAAAATGATATTTCTTTCTTCAGATGTCTACAAATATATGCTTCTCGATTTAACATGATCTACTGTGTTCTTATCTAAACATTGGAATCGCCGACGATTGAAGCATAAAATTTCTATTAAATGGAGAAATGGAGGAAAGCTTTATAATACACAATGTAGTACACAAGCTTTTATTTTGTACATTATACAAAAAGTCATTTAAATTTCTACAAACACGTTGTTTCACATGTATAAAATATTGTGAATTGGTCATTAGGTCCATTTTGGTAGTGTTGCGATGATTCGTCACAATTTTACTGTCTGCGAAGTTCAACAGGTAAAAACTGAGTAAAGAATTTCCTGTAAAAATAAATATTTTCTGTAACGTGAAAACTCGAGCCTTTCTCCACGGAGTGAAAGCAGTGAAAGTCAAATAACATGCTTTGAAGAAAAGTATGAAACTGAAGCGATCCGCTTATACATAGATCTACTGACCATAACCAACTAGCGCCATCGGGAGTTAACTTGCTTTTTTTATTCAGGATTTCCCTTGACATTCACTCGTTATAGCAGTTGCAATAAAATCTTTGCGATCCTGCACTTTTGTGGACTTGACTTTTTATAATTTTTTAAAATAATTAAATAACTTAAAATAATTAACTTTAAAGTAATTTTTTTTTTTTTTAATTACATCCAAAAAATATTTGACCACAATTATAATTTTATATTAGAAACACAGAGAAGCAGTGATGATATTAAAATATTATTTTAAGAATATTTTAAGAATTCATTAACTGTTACATTACATTTCATATTCTACATATTTTTACGTTAGTGATAAATTTTATTTTGGTTTACAATTAACAAAGTTTGGAAGGAATCACTATGTCTTAAATGAAGATATTATAATACCATGGATCTTAACTCCTTGGTAAGGAATTTGGAAAGAAAAATCACTTTGCGATCCTATGAAACTTCAGCTTAAAATTGAACATTGACAAGTAAAAATTATTTTTCATCTGAGATAATCTTGCACTTTCAACGAACAGTGCTCAAAAATCGGGGAAAAGAAATCGTAAGATAGATTAACTCGCATGATAGATGGCGCGATGTTACTTTTTAGAATTAGAAAATTAAAACACTGAAGAACTGAACTTAAAAAAATCAAGAAAATCGAATATATTTCGAACTATAACCAGATCTGAAATTCTTTTCGTGCTTTCTCTCTGCGAAATGTCATTCTTTTTTATATATTATGAAGTTGATGTGCGGATCGTTCACTTGTCGCAAAATTGTCAGCCGTAGATGGCGAGAGTGTTGGAAGGCACGTCTCCAACATCGGATGTCAGCGTGTCAGCGATATCGTGCGACACAACGAAAAACGACGATATCTAAAACCTAGCGAGCGAAATAGTGTCGCCTGTATACACAGTAGCAAGCCGAAGAGTGGCTCATTCTTCCATGGACGATTTACACTCCGAGCTACTCTCGAGTTGTAATGCTTCGTACTAGAGTAACGCTTCAGCTCTCTGACCTAGAATTTTAAAGACTTATTTCTTAGATTCGCCGTTCCAGCCGTGGCCATAATGAACCATAACCTTCGCGCGCCGGATTTGAAAATGACGAGGCGAGTTTATCGTGTATCCTCGTCACCTTGGATCTACAATAGTTTCGCCATAGAAAAGTTAATCGTTGTCAGTCCATTTTTTTCCAGAGCCATTCTGATTCGTAATCGGGAGATATCTAACATTTTTTTTTTTTTTTCTTAGTTTGATCTTAGACCAATTGATATAATAGTGAATTGTCAGTCTAACACTAGAGCTACCAAAATGGTCAAAATGAGCAATCTGTGCAATTTTTTTTAAAGTTTCCTTGCAGATTCACAATGCTGCGTTTTTAGGGATTTGAATGATTTTTGTAAAATACATTCTTTATTCTTTGTTATATTTCCCTGTTTCTTGCATTCTAATTTCTCGGAGACAATTTTTACAATTTAATCGTCGATAGATCTAGCATTAACCTCTTGCGCTGGAATGACGTGCCACGTCCAGAATATTTGTCCCAAAATTGCAATATTTTCTCAGTTTTAAGTATATTGAAGTATAACCAGGCAAAACAAATGATAAGTTGATTACTTCTTAATAATTTCTATCCAATGATATACCGATGTGTTCAAAAGAAAAAGAAAGCGACGAATTATTGTATACGGTTCCCGGTCACTCGTTATGGTCCGCGAACCAGTTGCCAGCTCAACGAGGTTAGGAATGAATAATAATGTTATATATATATATAATAAATATAAATATAATACAATATAATATAATATAAATATAAATATAATACAATATAATATAATATAAATATAAATATAATTAAATATAATATAATATAAATATAAATATAATTAAATATAAATATAAATATAATTAAATATAATATAATATAAATATAAATATAATTAAATATAAATATAAATATAATTAAATATAATATAATATAAATATAAATATAATTAAATATAAATATAAATATAATTAAATATAATATAATATAAATATAAATATAATAAATTCCTTTACTGGCTTCTTCAGAATATTTCCTAATAAACATATAATAGAGCATCTAATTTTTAAAGTTCTCGATATACTAATAAAACACGTGGATCTGGAACTCAGCTCAGGGATTATTTCACGCGTGTTTGCTTAATGGATGAACGTCATAATGGATTCATTATGCTTCGCGCCATAATTAGGCCGAACGGGCACCAAGGATGCACGAGTGTTTTCAGTGTGACTTTGAACAGATGTCGAACGAATTTGGAAGAGAAAAAGCGACGATCTGTTTTTTCACGGAGAAGTGGAAAGATGAAATACGAACTATATTTGGGTCAGGAGTCGAAACACCATTTCCCATCCAGTGGAGGGAATTTTTTTTTTTTTTTTTTTCTTGTAGCCCTAATGAAACTGGTTATACCCGTGTCCTGTTTAGTAATAGTTACATCGATTTTTTTTTTTTTTTTCACCACAAAGTTACGTTGTAGCTTTTGTTGTAATTCCGGCACAATGAAAAATTTACATAGAGATCCGCGTTCGTGAATAATTTATACAGCTTTGTTGAAAGAAAAAATGGAGTCAATATTGTCATTATTGTACAGGATGAATAATCTCTTCTCGCCTGAAGCATTTCTTATATATATATATATAAAAAAAAAAAAATATGTGGCATGATTCCTCGTAAAAGAATAAAAGAGTAAAATTTTTTGATTTTCGAAGTTCGAGAAAATTAAGCGTGAAGAAGATTATTCTACGTACGAAGGTAAGTCAAATGTGTATGAATAAAATGCACTTACAGGATTCGCTTCATTTGCGAGAAAATCAAATACACCATCAAGTATACTAATTTTTAACGAGATATATTCATAGCCTGTTTTCTTGAAAACGAACCTCTGAATGACAAAATTTTGTCCTACATTTTTCTACTTAATCGTAGAAACGTTAATTCTTTTAATTGAAGAAGAATAATAATTATTCTTTTCTGTCACGTCTAGAATTAGAGAAATTCAAGTATACTCGATAGATCTTCAAAACTCGGCCTCTATCTCTCGGAAACTTGTCCTATATTTTTTTTCCTCACTTTTTCATAAAGAAAAATTACGTCGTGCCCGTTTTTCATACTATTCGGGGAAATTTTTTTCAGGGACCCTATATATATATATAAATTTTCTGCAAGCCACAGACACGTGTGTGTGTGTGTGTGTGTGTGTGTCTTGAAAAAAATTTTACGAACCACTTATTTTTAGCCAACGATATTTTTACGATATGGTTATCAAACTGGCAACGTTCAAACCCGAAGGAGAAAGGCGAATGTTCTTGCAGTTTATCTTCTTTATTAACGCGTGCCGGTGGATGTTAATTGCTAACAAGAGCGATGTAAAAACTTAATGATAGTGAAACTGAGAACGTTTCTTTATTTCCTTTCCTCCTTTGATTTACCTCCTGACTTAAAACGCATAGCGAAGAAATATATTACGACGGTGTAAATGTCGGCTGTCGGTTCTAGTAATCCACACAGCGACCGTTTGAGAAAGGATTCCCATGTTTTTATAGGATTAAGCTCAACGGAGGATGCTTAATATAAATATAGTAGCGGAGTACTTTTGTCTGTAAATAGAAAACGACATAGCTTTAACAGCCTTCGTAGGTACTGCGAGATTACCAATCTCTCTAACTTAAAAGTTAGTTTGCAGACGATTAAACGGAACGTGTCGAACGTTTCCTCGGCATTTCTTGCACCAAATGGAAACGGAACGCGTGTTTCAACTTCTTGCGCCGGGGAATGACGTGTATATAATAAATATATACTCAGTAAACCATAATAACATATACTCTAATGCAAACTGTAACAACACTTTGCAGGTAAATTTCTTTGTAAATCTGAATACTTAACACATTACGTATCGCAACTCGACGCGCCTAATCTGCTCCCAGGGAACATTTTTGGAGCAACAGGGAAACTTTGTACAATGCATATATGCACTTCTTTAATTCACATTGATAAAATATTCTTAAATATTACTATATATATCTTTATAGTAATATTTAAGAATCTATTTATTATGTATTTTAGATTTTAACTATTATTTATTTTATATTTATATTAACACATTGAGGACGCTCTGGTAAACATGTAGCCTGTATTTTCTTGTATTTTTTGAATTATTTAATGTATGATTGAGAGGATTCAAAAGAATGTATAGCATTTAACAAGTGTGTTATTTTATTAATAATTAAAATTATTAGTTATTTTTCATTTTAGAGGTATTTTATTAAATAAAATGAAAACACTTCTAGTAACGTTTTTTGGTGTGGTATGTTAGGAAACAATTTCCTTACTTCTTGAAAAGTTATATAATATTATATATTATATAATTATATATATTATATATTATACATTATATGTAATGTATTATTATAATATAATATATATTATATATTATATGTAATATAAATTATATAATAATTACAACCGAACAAAGATATTTTTCATTTTTAGAGGTATTATTAAATAAAATGAAAATACCTCTAATAACGTTTCTTGGTATGGTATGTTAGGAAACAATTTCCCTACTTCTTGAAAAATTATATAATATTATAATATATAATTATATATTATATATAATATTATATAATATAAATTATATAATAATTACAACGCAACAAAGCGTTCCCCGTCCGCAACGTTGAAACACGAGAATTTTCGTCTCCCGTCCGCAACAGTTGAAAACTGAAAGACGCGAATTCACGTCTCCCGTCCACAATGTGTTAAGTATATTGAAATGCAACCCAGGCGAAACAATTGATAAGTTTGTTACTTCTTAATAATTTCTATCCAGTGACGTACCGACGAGTTCAAAAGTAAAAGAAAGCGACGAATTATTGTATACGGGTTCGGTCACTCGTTATGGTCCGCGTCTCTAACCAGTTGCCAGCGCAAACGGGTTAGAGATTTACATACAACGAAAGATATAGGATACATAGTACCTTTAACCTCGATTTATATAAAAGAATCTGAAACGCTCGGTGAAAATCGAAAGACGAGAGAGGAGGTAGCGGCACCATGTCGTGTAGCTGCGTTCGCAAAAAACGTGAAAGAAGAGAACATTCGTTTCCAATAACGAAGCTTGCCAGCGTGAATTCATAATTCTCCTCTCTCTTTCTCTCTCTCCCTCTGCTCTTTCTCCCTCCCCCATCATTTTACCGTCTTGCTTTTGTTGCGAGAGAAACGCTTTTCACGAAGGCAAATGGAAAAAGGTATAACGAAGCGCGCCGCTCTCCTCCGTTCGTTACGTTCGCTTAACGAATGCTTTAACACTCGAACTGGTGTAACGAGTACACTTAACCTATCTGCATTGATAAGCGGCCCATTAGATTTTTTGCAACCTTGATCCTAATCAAACGTATCGCGGCGCTAGTCCCTGGACTAAGCCGGTCGCGTTCACATTGATCAGAGCTAACAGCGAGATGCTCGTTCATCGTGCTCAACAAAAGTGATATCTCGAGACGCACGTTACTCGATGACTATGCCAGCAAACGTCTGTACTCCGACTAAAAAGAATGTCGATCTTTAGCAGTTGGTTAAAATTTGCAGTAAAAATTAATCCAAACGATTAAATTTCTTCCTAAGTAATCTTTCGTCAGCAATCCCAACTTTGTAACTTGTTTCAATTTTTTATAATCAGCAGCGGCTCTAGCGACATAATAATTTTCACATAATATGTCCCTTTGCAAATCTTTAACTTTGTTTTTGTCTTTTTATTTTAACTCCTTTTTTTTTTTTAATTATTATTAGTCGTATTATTATTAGCTGTATTAGTAGATTAAAACGATTGCCGATTTTTCGACTAATTTCGACTTAACTTGCTTCAACGAACAATGCGACGCGACTGTAGTAGCGTCATACGATCCTCAACAGTTAGTGACTGGTGATTTTCAGCGGCATTTATTGATCGCGGTGACGTTACCGTAGCGCGTCATGTGATTTTCAGCGCTCGGTTGAACGATGACGTGACTATAACGTCATGTGATTTCCAGCGCTTATTGATCGGCGACGTTGCTGTAGCGTCACGAGAGATTTTTAGCGGTTAATTATCTACGACGTGACCGTACCTGCATCGAGTGGCATTCGACGTTAGCGTGGCATCGTGCTATGTATTTCCAGCGATCATAAATAACTTGACTTGCTTCTCAAATTATCTACGAAGGTAATTATCTCCGAAAATGTAAGGGAAAATTCTTTCTTTTCTTTTAATTTAAAATCATCAATTTTTTTTGTTTTTTATATAAAAATTAATCTGTTATGTAATTCCCTTCTGCCAACTCATGGTTCTGGAATCTTATCCATTTCTCTAATAAAGAATGTCTCATCTTCCGATGCGAAGAAACTCGTTAACTCGTTGCGCTGGCAAACTGGTTCGCGGACCATAACGAGTGACCGAATACCCGTATACAATAATTCGTCGCTTTCTTTTTCTTTTGATCTCGTCGGCACAATACCACTGGACAGAAATGATCAAGAAGTATTAAACTTGTCATTTGTTTTGCCTGGGTGATATTTCAATATATTTAACAAAACTGAGAGAATGTTGCAATTTGGGACAAAAACTTCTCGATTAATTCGAACTTCCTCCGAAATTGGCGAATTCTTTTCCATTAGAAAAATTTTGCAAGCCGATCTGAAGAATATTCCAAGAAGGTGTGGAAGAATTTCTTTAATCTTTTTGCACCATTCAGCTGCTGTTCTAATATATTTGTATATATCTTTTCGTTCGCGCTGTTCGTTATCGAGCCTCGCCGCTCGCTGCTCCACATTATCAGGGAACGTGTTTCACGATCTGTTCGCGAACGTCAGCGCGGATGCGACGCATGAACCGCCCGGGAATTCCATTGAAAATAATATTCCAAAGCGTGTCACCTTGTAGCAAACCGTTTAACCTGAATGCCTCGGGGAGAGGAAAAAAGAAAATCGTTACAGAAGCGCGTCTTTCTCTCGCGACAGAAAAATATTTCTGCCGTGGCCCCGTTGTCTATTTCGAATCATCTCTCTCGTTCATCTGCTCTCTCGCCCTCTCTCCCCCTTTTTTTCACGAAAAATCTGCATTTCACGTCGCGCACCGAGAATGCCGTATTTTTTTCAACACGTGCGGCCGAGATAACATTCTGACGTATTTTTATGTCGTTCCGTTTTTCATCGAGGCACGTATTTGTCTCCAAAAAAAAAAAAAAAAAGAAAAAGGAAAAAATTTCAAGATCGCGAGCAAAACGTTATTGACCGGTCGGAGTCCATCAGACTCTGTATATCTGTTTCGTGCATCACAAGAGTTGCATCGACACGAGACAGGACAGAGTGGACATCGGTTGCGTTTGACACGCTGAAACGCATCTCTAGCGTGCGAATAATTTGCAGAAGAGCACGTATTGTGTACTTAAACTGAAACTGAATATATACTGGATATACACAGAGATCGCGTGTGAAATGAAAATCTGTCGGACTGCGGGATCATCGAACGAGGGAAATATTTTTGGAGATGCGACGTTGCTGATGAAAAAAAGAAAGAAAAGAAGTATTATTTATTATTAAATTTATTCTAGTCTCATCCATTCATACATACCGATTGCACTAACACTTCACTTCTGTATCTTACAGTACCGGTTGATTCTTAAACTTTATCCTATCTTTAATATATATTTATGTTTTCTAATTGCATGTAAAACTTTCCCTTTCGCTCCTCTTTTTTTACATTTTTTTTATCTATCTCAACTAGATAGACATATCACCATTTTTTCACTAGCTCTTTCAGTATCTCCTCCATTGTACACGCATCTTTTTTCACGTTTGCACAATCCTCTGGAATTCTGAAAGATCGTTCAGTCGTTCCAGTCTCTCTTCCGTATAGTTCACATCTCATCAGTCACCGAAATTAATCTTAGGTTCGCTGCTAACTCTCAGCGATTTGTTACTCTCAGTTTTATTCCCTTCGTTCATTCATTATGCATGTACCCTTTCCAAAGTTATTAATCACGTTTACTAAGATCATTTTGGTGACTGTATATATCTTCCACTGTCATATTTCGATTTCTTAGTAGCATTATATTGCATTTTATGGTCTAACGCAGAGACAGGGCTAACTGGCGGCTCTTGCCCCCACTCTCCTGATCTCGAGCGCTTCCCCCTCCACTGCATCGATCTCGCCACTTACCTAACCCTCGCATTTCTGGCCGGTGGTCGGGTCTTGCGAGACCCAAGCTGCTGACTACATATATACATACACGTTCCAGTGGAACGATGTACGCCTATATATTGTCGTTAGTAGCTGGTTCAATTTTATTTCTTTTTTATATTTTTATTATGATTGTTATAACAGTAGGATAGTAGGAAATGAAAACACCTTTTATTACCAGCTACTTTTATTACCTATAAATAATATTATTTATTTTCGTTGTATCTGATACATATCGTTAGATTGCATTTATGTTTGCTACAAACAAAATTGTGACAATCTCGTTTTAAATTTGGAAGTTGAAGTTTTAAAAAATGGGAAACACTAAAAGACTAAAAAATATACAAAAAATGAAAAATACTAAAAAAAACTTAAAGAATACAAAAAATGAAAACTATGACAAAACTAAAGAATACTACTGAATGAAAAATACTGAAAACAATGCACTGAAATACATTTCCGACCATTCGCTATGACTGCTTCTTCAGAATTGACTCGTACATGCGTCCGTCACCGATTTCTTATTGGAAACGTAATATGATTCCATTTTTTATCGCCAAATCGTGGCCGTACAGGCTAACTTTGTATGACTCGCACACAAAGTAGGACTTCAAACTGGTCACCGCAGACCCAGCCACCGTTATGCGAGGGTTAATAGGGAAGTGAACAGACTGACACATCATCAAGAAAAAGACCGCAAGTCGCCAGTTAGCCAGCTCTGGTCTGACAGGTGTAAGTTATTAACGAAATAATTTGTTTGACAATTTCGTGTCCAGAGAGTACTGCTCTAAATTAATTTACCTCCCGTAAAAAAAGGTAAAAAACGGCTCGTTCGTAATCTCGAAAAATTGATTTCCACGTAGCGGGGGAAATTGCATTTCGTAGTAAATTCCAGTAACCAACGGGAATGCCGGCCGGGTGGACGGACGAGAGTTTTCGATTGTTGGGATTTCTGGTCCGAAATTCAGCTTCTGCAAACAGACCTAGTTCCCGTGTTGCGTTAGCAAGGAACAGGCCGGTTCGGAATCGGTGCTCGGAACACGATGCATAATACAAATTGGTGTTCTCGCGCGTCCAGTTTCTGGTCGGACAAGTTTCTCGCGACGATCGATGGTCCACGTTCGATTGTTCCCCCTCCCACGGGAACTAGCGGCACGTTGTTATTACAAACGATAGCCACGATAGCCAAGCTGCTACTGTCGCTGCCCTTAATTAGCAGTTAGCGGAATTGCTTCGAAATTCGTAGTCGTTATATTAATTACGAGTCCGTAATTATTATTAAACGTTAATTACCATTAACGTCTCGTAATTACGAAAATTACGTCGGTTGACGTATACCGGCGTCATTCTTTCTGTATTCACAGCTATTACGGTGAGAATCGATTTACCTCCGATTTATTTTATACGAACAACCTGACGTCTATTCTCTGATGAATTATCTTGTTTTTGTTTTGACGTTCAGAGGCAGAAAAATAGTCTGTTTACACGTGTTCAAGTGGAAGTAACTGATACTACAGTATCAACGGAATGAGCATCGTAAGCTAGGGTTTACGATGCTTAAGAATTATTGATCGACGTTGT
The DNA here is from genome assembly GCF_011392965.1 of Frieseomelitta varia. NCBI lineage: Eukaryota > Metazoa > Arthropoda > Insecta > Hymenoptera > Apidae > Frieseomelitta > Frieseomelitta varia. The sequence goes on from NW_025109550.1 coordinate 1,671,983, forward strand.
GATTAAAAAGTATAATCACAAGGAACGATATAATTCGGATGAAATTGTTGTTTCTCGAAAGACCGATTGCATTTTTTTCAACGTTGGATATCTGTCTTGATTATTTATGTATCTAAATACAAACTGCCGTGTTCGTCAATACGAACATTCCCCTCGTGTTCTGCTCGACAAACTCGACGATTTCAGCCACTTAACACAACGCATTCACCGAAAGATACCCATCAATTGCACGCGAGTGCACAACACCGCAGAAAAGCTTCATTTTCTCTCTCTCTCTCTCTCTCTCTCTCTCTCTCTCTCTCTCTCTCTCTCTTTCTCTCTCTCTCTCTCTCTCTCTCTCTCTCTGCCAGTTTCGTGGAAAAAGAGAGAGAGACACTGAATCGCCATTCTCCAGTATCGCCGTCACGATAATTAGCCAAAGGAAGACGACGAAGAAAGAGAGGAGAAAGGGCCGAGAGAGTGTCGGACGCGCGAGTTGCGCGCTTCGCTCCGGCTTTCTTTCAAAGCTCCGAAAAACTCGCCGCGCAAATAAAGAAAAGGGCCACGGGACGAGGACGAAGGCCGCCGCTATACATTCATCTTTTAAAGCGGCACTTTTCAAAGCGTCACATTACGAGCCATCCAACTGCGTTACGAGAACGCTCGTTCTCTACGTGTGTGTGTGTGTGCGTTTGTGTGTCGCGTGTGTGTGTACGTGTGTACATTCACAAGGAAAGTCACATTTTTCTTTTTTTCATTTTTCGAACACAATCTTAACCCTCTTCTTTTTTTTTTGAACGCAATCTTAACTCTTGTAATAACGAACAACAACGATACATACATTCGTTTTTCCTTTATTTCTTTTTTAAATTTTGTAATTGTCATTTTTTTCTTTTTTTTTTTTTTAAATTTTTGTACTTTCCTTCTCAAACCTCATCTCGATATTTTTGTTCGCACAATTTTTTTTTCCGTCGGCGCCAACCACACGTTATTACAGATTTTGTTAGTGCCCTTTTGCAGATCATATTCACCCCTTGGCAAATTAAATTCGCTCTTTCGCAAGTCAGATTCACCTTGTGGGTGATTCAAAAAGTGAAGTAATGAACAATGGTCCTTCGAACCGTGAATTTAATTTAATGGACGTTATTAATCATTCTGCTGCAACTATCGCTCTCACAGATTGTCATAATTAATTACGTGAATATGAAACTACCGCGCCAGGTGATATAGATGAATCTACATATGTGTGTATAAACATTTTTAGTTTTTTAAATAAGTATTTCAAAGACTAAATACTATTACACACGTGCAGTAAAATTTTCATTTCGCAACGCTAACTTTCCATCGAAGATTATTTTCATCATAGCTTGAGAAAACAAAATTGATTCGCAAGAGAGTGAATTTGATCTGCAAAGAGGTTCATTCACAATGCAAAACGAATGATGAACACGATCCGCAGGTAAAAGGTACAAAAAAAAAAAAAAAAGAAAACACAAAAAAAAGAAACAAAATGCTTGTTCCACGAGCGGGACGGAAGCCAGCTAACCTTCGCGATGCAACGTACCCCGGCGGTAGAATATTTCAACGAGGTCCAATTTCTCAAGGAAGCGAGCGAAAAAGAAAGAGAGAAAGAGACAGCGCGTCTCTTAGCTAGCCGACAGCTGTTGGACGCATCGGGGCCCTTTTTAATTGAAAAAAAGTCGTCCTGGCGGAGGCTGGAGCTCCAATTTGTTCGATTATCCCGAGAGCCAGGCTTCTCTCGAAGACGAAGGAGAGCAAAAAGAGAAAGAGAGAGAGAGAGAGAGAGAGAGAAAGGGGGTTGCGTTGTAGGTTAAAGGGGGGAGGGGGAAGGTGGGTCGGTCCTCAGGCCGGGACAGAAAACCTACTATAGATTACCAGGCCTGTTATTACCAGCAACGGCGCAGCTTTTTTCGGGGCCAAAAATTGGTTTTTAATGCGGGGTTCGTCGCTTTCTTCTGGCCCGGAGGGGGCCCCCGGCCGGTAATAACTATATTATCGAGCCCTATGACCACGCGCTTCACCACTATACCACGGTCCAGCTCGCGGTTCGACGTGGCCGCTGGCTTCATGGGAGCTTCGTGGCTCTCGGCTTGAAAAAGATCGCCGGCCAAGGGTGTTACAATGTGTATCGAGCAGAAATATCGGAGCTATAATTTGGAGGGAACGTTCGCGACCTACATTGAGAGGGACCCAGGCCGAGTCGGGGTCCCTCCCCCTTTAACGCGAGCAATTTATCACGACACACCGAGAATCAGCAGGAATCTGCGGCTCGACTCGATCAAATCCCTCCTTCAAGTTCACCCGAAGTGCGAACGTCGTTTTTTCAGTTTCGCGACCGAATTAAGAGTTAATCCTTTCGTTTCCTCGACAGAGAGTTCCTCCAGTCGCTCTACGGCCGTGAACGTAACGTAAGAATCAATTGAGAGAAGAACTCTCCCAATCGAGAGAAGCGTCAACTGCGTTGCACGATCGAGGAAATTAATGAATCTCGGATCTCGAGGGCTGGTTTCAGCGGTTGCTTCAAAGCAACTGCGAGGAAGGCGAAGTTATTACAACGTTTCTCAACAACGATTGTTTCGCGATCAGCGGCGATCTATTGTCGGCCCCGATCCATATTGCCCCGATCCTCCTCTAAGATCGGCGATTCCTTTTGTATATGGAGCGGGCGTCGGTTGTTCCAGGCGATTTATTATGAGAATTATGAGCGGCGCAACTCACCTTTCCTCCTTTCTTTCTTTCTTTCTTTCTTTGGCAGGCAGACACACTACACACCCCCGTGGAAACTTTGGGGAGTGCTCGAGGAGGTGCTAGTAAGAGGCGGTACTGCCTCGTAAACCTTAGATTTACTTCTGGCTGGCCGCCATCAAAGTACCACATACCACTACGTAGATCGTAGCTCACGGCTCCGAGAGAGAACCGTCTTGAGATACTTATCGACAATATTGCCGCGAACAGAGCCGATTGTTTAAGAACGTTGACCGAGAGAGAGAGAGAGAGAGAGAGAGAGAGAAAGAATCGGAGCCAGACCTCTTCCTTTCTTCCCTTCCTCCTCGATCACTCGTACACGTGATTCTATTAAAATCAATCTCGCGCGTGTCTTTTCTTTTTCCTTTTCGTTATTTTAATCGAGAAAGATTTCAAATTCCTAAATTTCACGAAAGATATGATTTCAAGAGTTTGAGCTAACGTGAAATTTCAAAATTTCTCTCAATTGAGAATTAAGAATCGATTCGTTTGAGGGTCCAGACGTTGCAGGTTACTGCTGGCTCGCTCGCGAGCCGCGCCGCCCTCGGAAACGGACTCGGGAAATAAATTAGTCGCCGTCGTGTCCGAAACGAGATGTGCGTGACTATCAGCAACAGATCCCTATCGGCGCGAGAAACCGAGCGGACAAGTATCGGTTTTCGCAGAAAAATTAATTCATTCAGGGCCAACCTGTCGACGACCTGTGTGGGTAAACCAGATATTTGGTGGCATCCATTGACACCAGGCCGGTTCCTCCGCGTCTGCCTTTCAAACTCGATCGTACCAAACGTATTTACTCAAACGCCGTGTCGTAAATAAATTTCTCCGAGAGCTTCACCGTAAGTTTATTCGATCTTTATCGCGTTCGGTTGGCAAACTGAAAATTTCAAAAAAGAATTAGTGAATTAGAGAAAAGACAAGTGGAATTAGAATCTGAGTTGAATCAAAAAGTTTACAAATTAAATGAAACAAGTTAAACCTAGATTTTTTTCTCCGATTCCGCGAAATGAATTTACCAAAAAAAAAAAAAAGAAAATGCTCCGCTATCACCCTCTGTCCAGCCACGAGGAGCCCGGTTCTCGGAAATATCGTCGAGAATCGTATTCACCGCCGAGAATTACTAACAATCCGTGATGCTCGACGGATCAGCGGAAGCGCATCATTTAGCTCTCGACCATTAGCGCGATTCTTTCTCGACCGGTAGCCATTCCACGAAAGCGAAACACTTAAGAATTAGCAGGTGTCGGGTGAAATTGGCTGAGGATCCTCTCCGACGGAACCGATTCGGAGAGGAGTTCGTGGAACGGGCGATCGAGCGAGAACTTATCCCGCGTTGCGCGAACAACGACTTAATACAAGGTTTCTCGAGCACACACTACCCTCCGCTCTGCACACTCCGCCCTGTGTGTATCGATTTATGCACGTACGTATGTATGTACATGCATAACGGAGAGAGAAAGAGAGAGAGGGAAGAGAGACGCGTCGTCATCTCAAGCCAACCTGGACCGCGACGTTTTATGGCCGTCGTCAACCATATTGAAAAGCTACGACGACGCTACGAGATATCCTGGACCCGGTGGAAGCGAAGATCCCAGATAAAAAATTAATAGGCGCTTTTGGCAACGGGCTTAACTGGCGGGAACAAATTTTATTAGGAAACTTTCGGCCAAGATGCCAGATATCCGTGCCAGCGGACCGGGAACTCGACGTCGACTCTCTTCTCCCTCTTTCTTTTTACCTTGACTCGTTCGTGTGTGTGTGTGTGTGTGTGTGTGTGCGCGCGCGTCCAGGGAACGAAGGGGATCGGGACCCCACAGGCGGCTCGTTTGAATTCACTTTTCTGCCAAATCGATTCTCGATCGTTCCTCGTGTACGTACGTACGCGAGACGATCATATCGTTGGCTAGCGCTCTCGCGTGTGTGGTTTCACGGTTGCGTCGAGCCATCGCGCCAGATTTTATCGCGCCAAGCGCGCGATTGTTTTTCCAAGTTGCGGAAGCAGTCTGCCGCTTCGATTTTCATCTTCGTTATCGCGGACGAAATAGAATATCCGGCGGAGGTCGAGCGACTACCGAGCGTTTATTAACCCTCGCGGTGCCGAAAAGCGTATCGTTTTTTTGGCTACGTTAACTCAGTCCCTCGACGTACTCGTTTTTCAATTTTTTGAATTTCTTTCCTCCAAATTTTGTAATTGTCATGTTTTTACGGAATTCTTATATATATATATATTTTGTCAATTTGACTCGGTATTTTTCGCTTAAGTACAACTTCTTCGATCGGCACTGAAAGAGTTAACTTAATGATTGAAATCTCTCACGATAACGTCGAATTGATCGACGTCAATTTTTACCAAATTTTTCTCAATTTTATTACCCAGACGTATGTACGTAGGTAATTGATACGCCCAACATGCGAAAAAAATAAATAAATAAATAATCTTCCAACCACATACGCTGACACATAGTCGTTGTCTTTTACATTCTTATTCACGGAGCTAATTGCTAATGACTTCCGAATTATATACCACCGTGAACTCGAATCTTGAAACGAACCTAATCCTATAATACAAAATGTCTATCCTATGAAACTCACGAGATATCAACAATTGGCATCTCCGCCAATTAATTCCAAATTACCTCGGCCATCGCTAGCAATACCGACAGCGCAGTCCAAGCACACGTCGTGAGCGAAGAAAAGAAGAAGGCCCAGCCCAAGTGTTCAATCTGGTCCGTTTCGTGGGTGGGGTCGTCGTCTCGAACTCGCCGAGGAAAGAGACAGAAAATATACGAGGGGGGAGGGGGAGGGGAGGGCAAAGAAAGCTGGGCCTTGTCGGACCCAGGAAGATCGAGGCGAGGAGATAGCCGATACCTCTGGGAAATATCGGTATCGATAGTCGATCGGGGCTAAATGGTTTATGCGAGCGATCGACCTCCGACCTCTTGTAATAACTGGCAAGGAATCTGCCGCCTGATCTATTGGATCGGACTCGATCGGCTTACACCTTGTCCGCGAACGTTCATCCGTGATCTCCCCAGTTCTCGACCGTTCCACCGCTGACTCAGGAGGACAGCGTGAATCCCGCTTTGTTGTGTTATCAATTAAATTGTATTATAAACGACGCAAATAGTGCGAGCTCTTTGTGACGTGCGTCATAATGACGTAATACGACTGACTTGTGCGCAATTATTAATTATATATTACGTCAATTTTATATTTGTAACACTTCGTATTATCACATATTTGCAATTATATTAATATCGTAATATCACGATATACTAATAAACGTCAAATCAAAGACATTCAATTGTTTAATCGTAGAATAGCCAATATCAGCTTTAATTACGTGACCAATATTACCATAATTGTCAAATAACTAAGTGACTTTTTTTTGGAATTTTCTAAAAAAAAAAAACAGATAACATGAATTTTAAAATTTCTATCTTTCCAATGCTAAAACTAATACCAAGCCAAGTTTCGAAATTTCTATTTTTCCAATTTATTTCGTCGTCTTTTAAAGTTACTATTTTTTCCAATTTATTTTATCTTTAGTTCTGCTACAGGATACTTAGTGTAAAGTATATCTTGTGATTAATAACGATTTATGCGACAAATTTTAAAATATCCATTCGCGGACTGTGCGCGAGATCAAAGGAAAAAGAAAAGTCTGAGCCGAGGATTCGGTGTGGACGATCCTTTCTTTCCATCCGCCTCTTGACTCTGTTCGTTTAGAATCGATCTTTGGATCTCGTGGATCCGCAATCGCTTGGCGGAACGGGCCCGAACGAGGATTAAACTGTCGCGAAGATTGAATTATAACGTCGAACGTTCGAACCGGAGAGAATCAGATTATCGGTTTCTCTGTTCGGCCGGTGCTTAAAGCTTTGAACGAGCGAAACGTATCGAGGTGTATTTGTAATGCTCCATGCAGCCGGAAGTGCTCATTGATTGTGATTAATCAGGTTCATTTATCTGGCTAGAACCACCAGCGTGCTTTGACAAAGTCCAAGCAGTTGGACATTCGAAAGTTGGATACGCGAGATCGATCGACTCGTGTATTTTTTTAAGAGGAATTAAAAGAGCCGTTGGCATCGTTCGAATGACGAGACTTGGAAAAGAACTAGGTATCAGTTCCAAGTGTTTACATAATTTTCTCGAGAAGAATACTTATGAAGTAGAATATCTCCAATGCGAGACTCACGTGTTTGATTTGAAAACTCTTTCATCGTTGACGAAACGAAAGCTGAAAGAATTGAAGCTTGATGAAGAATTTTTCATTGATTTAATATTCGTAATTGATAGAACCTTCTAATGTAACAGTAGCTTCTAAAATGAAAAGAACAACTTACGCAGTTTAAATATAAATTTAAATTGTCAATCACACAATTTTTTTCGATCTTCAAAGGTATATATTTAATGAAAAACCGATACGACAGCAATATCGAATCATTTTAATTAATAACACTTCCTAATGCTAACTTACACGGGTCAAATACAAATATAAACAGATTCTAAACTGTCAATCATCCGTCTGCAACTTCTTTCACCAGCGATCAGGATCGATCTTTGAAAATAGATATTCGACGAAAGATCGATACCGACGTCGGTATCTCGAGATCGAGTTGCTCTAATTAAAAATCGTAGATCGACGACGCCACCACGTTGTCGTTGGCCGTCACCTGGTGCTCTCCCTCATCTCTCGTCGGAACCGCGCGAAAATAAGGCAAATAGCCGTTAAGGATTCCGATGGCTTCCGAGCGGTACGAGTGTAAATTATTCCCGGATCGCGATTAGAGGCCAGCCAACCACCTGCCGGATTCACGCACCGAGACTGCCAGGTATTAATAATCCGAGGATTTATGGGATCCTCGATCGCTTCGTTAGGAAAGACGCCTTCATTGTCGATCGGATCGCGCCGCGCCTCGCCTCGCCACCCGCCTCTCGTCATTATTTTCAATAGCGTAAACCGTATCGATATTATTAACCGTTATCGGCCGGTGTTCTCGCTTCTGAACAGCCACGCCGAACTCGTCTCGCTTTTCAACCTGTTAATCGGCCGTTGTTAGTCGAGTTTAGTTTGAACATCGCCCCGATACGATCGATAGTACTCTCGATTTGACAACTCGCTTCGTTTCGTACATATTCCGCGTTAAACGTCAGTGGAAAGCGTTCAATGGAGGAAGGTACACGTGGTGTCTTCCTCGACTGATTTCTCGCGTTAAACGAGATCTCATATTGGCCAAGATATCTGTGTTAGATCGACGAAGAGATAGTAAGAGTTGGACGAACTCAGTCTCAGTGTACGAAATATTTTTATTCATGAACGTGCGCAGTTTTTGACGAACAGAATAAACTAGATTCGTCGAGCACGATGGAATCAGGCCAGGTTACGTTAGACATTGTACCAGTTGCGACACAGATTTCTGCGTTTAGAATTTTTGTTTTCAAATCACAACCGATGTTACTTTCTTGTTTGTTAGTCCTATTTTGTTTAATAACACTGAGGCAGAGTTTCTTCAGAATTACTCCGCCGCTGACCTTAGCCTTCTCGTTTTCTTTTTTTTTTTTCGTAGAAACAAACGCGCCGATGATATCGTTTTAATTCAGGAAATGATAGTCACTTTGCACGTCACGAAGCAAGTCAGCTCTGCTTAACGTTCCATACACGGGCTCACAGAGACGTAAAATTTGAGAACGTCCGTGGCGCGACGGCGGCGTGGTTAATTATGTTCGTGACCGTGGACAGGGACTTGGGCCTGGCAGAGAAACGGAGAAACAGAAGCATACTTGGCCGTACGATTAACTAGTAATTAGTTAACACGATGACCCCGTTTCACGTACGCGTTACAAGTTACAACAATTGCTAATTGTTTCGTATTCCACGATCTACGACCATTAACAACCACTGTCCATATTCATGTTACGTATTCCTAAGCAATTACCACGAGAGAGGAGTTATCTCTTTAGCACCGAGGAAGCTTCTCGCCCCCTCTTTCCTCCCTTCGTTCGGACGTAACGTCGTAACGTAAAAAGGGACCGTGCGCAATGGGGGCTAATTAAGAAATCGCGCTTCAACGTCCCATTAAATGCTGAAATTGCCGGGCACTCGCGGTGAAGTGCCGGCTGGAGCCTTCGTGAAATTACGCGCGTTCCGAGGAACCTTGAATCGGTGAATATTTATGGAAAGAAAGCATGGGGGCATGTGTATCGTTTAATCAACTCGGGGAGAGACCGAGGATCTTCCCGAGCCAACCCAATCCAAGCTTTTGCCCTACGAATTTTTTCATCGTGGTTCGAAGTTTCTTTCTCCCTTCCATTTTCTTTTTTCTTTTCTTTCTTTCTTTTGTTTTTTGAAATTTCAACTTCGACGAATTCATTTTTCTTCATCTTCATGCCGCTTTCTTACTTGATTACCTTGAGACTTGGGTTTGAGTTTGAAAATTGATAGGTACGTCAGACAGAGTGATTAGAAGAGTTGGTTTCTAGCTTCGTGCATAAATTAACAATATCAACCGAAACACACTTGTAATTACACGGTACATGAATGAACAGCTCCAAATGACCACGTTCGTATCCAACGTTAATAGGAACGGGCATTATGAATAAAAGATTGTTACTGAGAAGGCCAAAGTACAAGTGAGTGGAACCAACGAAAGGATCATACAAGAGAGCCTTGATTTCTTATTCTTAGAATTAATCTCGAATTAATTGAAATGGTTTTCATTAGACACAGAGAGCGATAGAATCATCGACGAACAAAACACGAGAAACACCCGATAAAACGTTGCTGAGAATTGAATGTGAAAATTCAATTCTCAGCAACGTTCGATCGATAAGTCGATTAGTTTTGTTCGAGGATTGACGACTGACCTTCTCACGAACTTAATCGATATAAAGAAAAAAAAAAAAACCGACTAAAAAATCCTTTCCTTACTGCGAATTCAGTCACTTGGAACATTTTCTCGCCGTCTACGATTTCGCCCTTGCCCGGCTATAAAATTAATGAGACGCTATTAATTCTCACGGTACGAAGCGAGCCTTCAACGGGGCAGATTTTTCCAGCGGCCAACAGTGCACACTCTGTGTTGTGTACAAATTGTTCGCGAACGATAATAACAACACACGCAATCGTCGAGCCTCGTCTATGATTTATACGCCAGTCATTGTTCGCCACGCGACGACGACAGCGCGTGAGTCAAGACTATATCATTATTATTCTACCGCTCTTTCGCCTGCAATTTTAACGAAGAATGAATCCTGCCTTCAACAAGTGTCCACGCTTCCACGAAACCGGCTGCGAATCGAGTTTTTCAACCAATCCCTGCGGTTGCATACATCGCCTGGACACAGACGATACCCGCCTACCGTTCCTTTCCTTCTTAAATCACGAACATTTTCGAACAATGTAAGATGATCCGAGCTACTCGATTTTCATTCTCAACCTAACTTAAATCCTTCTTCTAAATCCTTCTGAAGCTAATCTAAATTTAATTTTCCGCTCCTAAGTTTACGTTTGACTGATTATCGATTATAGGTACATTTAACGCTTCGTCTCTCGACGAGGGAAATCGGTCTATTTCGAACATCGCCGCATTGATCGAACAATTATACTCGTTTCGCAACCAAAAATAATTGAAATTGTCGAGTTTGAAGCCGCGCTCGTCTACTTCTCTCTACAGGTCTTCGATTGAATTTCCATCGAATTCTCGTATCGGTATCCTGTTCCGAAATTGGCTGTCACCGAAGCAACCCGTCTTAATGAATTCGCGACGGTACAAACCGTCGAATTCACATTCCGTGACACAATCGACAGCTCATAATCCCCCGCTAATTGCCCCGTGAATTGCTCGAGATTACGAGCGCGAATGTTGCACGACCACGTTCAGAGAGAGACGTTCTGCCAATCAACCCCGAACGCGCCGCGGCAACAATCGTTTCGTTAATTGTTTCGCGTTCGCCGCCTATCAGCTTTGTTTGTCTGCGTGTTTTACCAATCACAATAACATCATTATCGACGCCGAGAATAAGTCTCGTTTCATCGACGCCGCGCAATGAGCAAGGGAACGAGATCTCTCTCTCTTCTCTCTCTCTCTCTCTCTCTCTCTCTTTGAGACGTTATCGCCACGACCGAGACGGTGAACCGAGACAATGTCTTCCGATTTACGTCTCGTTTTGTGGATTTTTGCTTTTCTTCGATTCGAGCGCCTCGCGAGAGACGGCGAATAAATAAGCGGAAGTAGAATGGGAACGCCAGGAGTCGGACAATAGGCCACACTCGTACGTCACGCGAGGATTGTCATTATCGTTATCACTCTGTTGAAGAATTTCTGCGGATGGTGAGAGAGATTTATTCATTACAGCGGCTAGCTTTTTAGTTCGATTAGAATAAACGGTTTGGCGAGCGTGGCGATGCTTGAAACTGAGAGAGAGAGAGAGAGAGAGAGAGAGAGAGAGAGAAAGGTTAGGTTGGAAAGATCCTGGAGTGATTTATTAGTCGGTGTTGTTGATTAATTGCGCGTGTGCTCATATACATATATATAAGAATTACACTTTCTGTTTAGGAAATAATAGAAACTTGAAGGAATGCGAGGAGAAAATAATATCGTGATTACGTTATTACTACACTCGCCGGAACAATTTTTGTGGAATTTTCGATTCAATTTTCTTAGAATTTTCCTCCGATTAAATGTAATTAAAATTAAATGCGATAAAATTATCTCTAAAGAATTTATTAAAGGTGTCCGTTTTATTTCCAAGGTGGAAAGTAATGAGAAGAAAATTGAAGGAATGCTGCTGTTAATTCTCCAAGTGTAATAATGCCTCGCTGTGTTTTTCCAAATGAAACGTACGTAACGTTCCTGCCCGAGGATTAAAAAATAATTAGCAGAACCGTGAAACGTGCTATTTTCTTCTTTTCTTTCTGTAATGACGCGGAGGTTTCTAAGTAAGGCGCGTGATTATTGTTGTTCACGAGCTATGAAAGGATTAACGAAAGGATCGCTGAATATCGTTAAACAGAGCACACACGAGACCGGTTCCAATCGTATCAGATTCTCGAAGAACCTCGGAACAAATAATTTCCGCTCGGTGGGTATGAAATGATTAATAAAACATTGGCGCAAAACATCGATCGATAAAAACGTGGCATAAAAACAAGACGCGAAATCTGAACGAGAAGTTTTTTTCACTTAAATCAAGCGTAATTTATTTAATCAGCTACTAGGCTTTCGCGATGCAAAATCACTCGTCACGGTCACGAGCAATTCTGAACCTGAATCTTTGAAACGAACAGAGTCAGCCTACGCGCGTATTATCAGTTTTATATTCCATCACGATGGGGCGAACCGTGGATGGCGATTGCTCCAATCGAAAGTTAGCGAATTAAATTCATAAATATTTATTAAAAAATCTGGCCCCTTGTAATCGACTCCGCGGGGGGTGGGTGGGCGCGGTTGGCGACCGAAAGCGTTAAACACATATCCGTTTTTCTCGTGAATAATAATTGCATCGCGGTTAGCTTGAAATTTTCACACCGAATTCCGTGCCGCGAGGCAAAAATCAGCGGAACGGGGGGAAAGAAATATATAGGAAAAAAGAAAAAAAAAAGGAAAAAAGGAAAACGGCAGAGAAGAAAACAGGTAGGAAAGGAAGAACGTAGAGAGGGAGACAGAGCAAAAAATTGGCGGAAAGTAATCTGGAATAAAGTGCCATATATAAAATTAACAGATCGCGCTTTGTATGTAAATTTGATATACGACGACGGAAAGTTGATATATCATTTTCTATGCATATTCATACGCGAATTCATACGGCGACCCCGTGGTATTTGTTTTACGAGGACGCCTATGGCTCCATTATTCTTCCTATTCCGCGAATTTATAAACGCTACGAAGCCGTCTCTTTTAGTTTCCCGCCCTCGCATTTTATCACACCGTATAAACCGTATTTTTCATCGTGTTTCATTGCAGTTTAGAGACGCGCCGCGCATCGGGAAATATTTTTCTCGCCTCGCCGTGGCGCTGTAAATATCGTGCAGTTTAAAAATAATGAGCATAAAGTTGCGAAGCAAAAAAAAAAAAAAATAAAAAATAAAAATAAAAAATGAAAAAGAAAAGAGTGAAAAAGGAAAAAAAGGGAGTATTTCACGGAACGAAATTAAGGAAAATCGTAACAATCTCAGACAATGAAGAAGAGTTAACGAGAGAGACGCGAGAATCTGACGTGATTTATTTTAATGGAAACTTTCTATTCGGCTTTCACGATTTTCTGTTGCTTTTCATTTTACCCTTCCACCCCTCCCGGCCGAAATCCACGAAAATTGTGCAATTCGCGCGCCAACCGGTCGAGCTAAAGTTACGCTAATTAAGTTATCAGGATTCATTCGGTTTCATTCCAATTAATTTCTGCCGTTTTGTTTAATAAACAATACCGTATCTTGCTTTCACGTTGATGAATCTTTAAACGTAATTAAATATAATTCTACATATATATATATATATATATATGATGTTCCGAGTTGCGCCAACATGTTCGCCAACATGACGAACAGCTCGTGTATAAGTAAATTTATAAACGCGACAAATTTATACAAATATACGGGGAGTGCGTTCTAACTCTTTTGTTCACTTTATCGATGCGTCGATGTAAATTACGAAATAAATTTAACAATGCACTTACGTACGTACAATTTCGCTGTTCATGTTCGTTGCAAGTCCCATTAACTTCCTCGAGTCTGTCGCCGTTCGTATCCACGGTGTACGGAATGTACGTGCGACCTTTGTGAAGCACAATGCAAAAGAATTTTATAATTAAACTTTGATCTCGCCAGTTTCTCAAAATTAAATTTCATCTGCGACAATTATGACGATCGAATAATAAAGTTCTGAAGAACTGTATCTCTTCAATTTTCTCGTCTCGTCAGATTTCTATTCTCGAAACGATCATTGGCACTTACCTTCTACACGAATTGACGACGAACAGCGCACAGGAAGAAGGATGATCGGACGATGGATTCATAGATTCATCGCACTATGTATAGTGTTGAGAATAAATTAATATATTTGAAATGAATATACGGTAGATACTGTCTCGCATCCCAGATTTTATGGCATCTCGTAACATCTCTGTCTCTCTGTCTCTCTCTCTCTCTCTCTCTCTCTCTCTCTCTCTGCTTCTCTCTTCTCCTCTTCTTATCTTTTATCGATTTTCGATATCTCTCTCTCATTTTCTCTCTTTCTCTCACTCTCATACAATGTATCCGCGTATAACACACAAAACAAAAAAAAAAAAAAAAAGAAAAGAAGAAGAGGAGATACATCCTGTAATTCAGAGCTTTGTACCGCTTTCCTTAATTCTCAGCATCGTTCGCGCGCTGCCTAAAACTTCTCCTCTTGAATTTCTATGTTATATACACGCGTGCCAGGCGAAATTTCTATTGCTTTAAATAATATCCGCGACTCGACGAACACCGGGGGTATCGGCTACGATCAATTAAATAAAACGGAATCGTCCATACTTCGAGCTATTTACATTAAATACACGCGCAGTCTGTCGTTCTCTCGCACACGCATCCTTGCTAACCCTCTACCTCTCATCCCCTCACGTCGTATCGTTATTCTAGAACGACACGTTCCAGAGTGAAACAAAAAAAAAAAAAAAAAAAAAAAAAAAAAAAAGAGTGGGCAAGAGTATTTATTAATCCTCGTTTTATTGCACATTCTCGTCTCGATCTCCACACCCGAACACGCAGGACAAAGAAGAAAGTCGAACACGCTGGACAGACGTCAACGTCACTCACGCACTCGATGCAGATATGTCGAAACTGATATAAGCTTTTCTTTTTTTCTTTTTTTTTTTTTTTTTTTGTTATTCAGTCGAAGGAAAAAAACTCGTCTCTTGTCGGCTGCACGATCGTCGAGAAAACAGTCACGCTGGAACTCGTTTGCGAAGCGAGTAATCACCGTTCGAATAATCACCCTTCGTCCAAAGGACGATCCTTTCACGATCGATCGATCGCGAGACCTCGCGGGCAAGTCCTCGAAGAAACGCGCAAGCTTCAGGCTCGCTATCGCGAGTAAACAGGATTCTATCCTAAGTATGTGTGTGTATGTGTGTCTGTGTGTGTGTGTGTGTGTCTCCCTAACCTTTCTAAATCTTCTCGTTGTTCTCGATATAATGTCCACGCGAAACTGGCCCGTCGCTTCGTTGTCTAACACCGAAACTCACGTCGTTTGTTTCCACCGGACAATCCACCCTTCGACTGGAAGGGACCCGACTTCCTCCTGGCTCACTACGTGGTGGAGGGCGAAGTGGGCACGGAGATTGGCGACGTGGGGCTGCTCGACTCCCTGCCGTTCGACAGGGTCGGCGTCGAGGCTCTGTATTCGTTGTGGATTCCGGGGGTGCTGGTTCTGTTATTACCCAGGAGACTGTCGATGGAGAACGGGTTCAGCCTCTTCCTCTCCTCCCTCCCTTTCACCGACAGGTCTATGCTACCGCTCTGCACCTCATCCTCGCTGGTCTGCTGCTTGACGGACGTTCTTCCCGGGTTGCCGCCGTTGTTCGTCGTCTGACGCGGTCCGCCCGCGCTGTTCATGTTCACCAGCTCCCTCCTTCTCTCCAGAAGGCTCAGGCCCCAGTGATGGATCCCCTGCTGATGATGGCTCAGGTGATCGAGATTCAGGCTGGAGTTGGGACTCTGCAGGCTACCCGGCACCTGGTTCACCGATCTTCGTGGATCGTTCGGCTCGTTGCTGCTGTTCGCTAGCCTCTGGTAACACTCGCCGTCGATGGAACCGTCGGCGACCGAGTCGACTCTCTCGCTGCCGCTCTCGCTGCACGAGTCCAGTCCACCCACCACGTCGATCTCCTCGTTCGCGTCGTTACCGGAGCCCGACACGCTGCTGCTCTCGTTGTTGTTCGCCAAGTGGTTGAACGAGCTTCCCAGGCTGCCGTTCAGCGAGTTCCCGCTGGACGCCGCGGCGCTCCGAGACTCCCATTCGGCGCGAAGCGTCGACAGGTCCACCGTGATACCCTGAAATCGAGACGTCGCGAATTCTTTCCTTTTCTCAGCGTCCGTTTCGTATCGCGACGAGTAAATTTCTTCACGTTCTTAACGTCTAAACTTCCACATGAACTTTGATGAAATTGACCGAACATCGAATCCATTAATGCGGAAGTTAATGCAAGTTTGAATTGAAAGGAAACGTCGTCGAATGTGATGTCGGCGGATAATAAGATTCGTTTTTAACAGACGAATTAATTACGAATTAAACGTGGCAGTATAAATTAAATTAGATTAAGTTCCAAGGATTTTAGAATCAGATGCTAGAAACGAATATGAATCTCGGAGATTACGATCAATCGAACCTGCCTGTGTAGTTTGTTACACATTTGCAAGGTAATGTCAGAAAGATGGTAGCTCGCGCTAGGTTTACCTTCGCCGCCAATTTCCTCTGCTGTCGTTCAAGAGCTTTCAGCAATTTTTTCTGCCGCCTCTCCCTCTCCTTCCTCCTCAGCTCCTCGGGTGGAATCGGTTCGCCGCTGCAACTCTGAGGATGAGCGTTGTGCGCCGGCCTTCCCGGCCCCTTCTTCGTGTGCTCTTTCTTCCTCCATTTTGCCCTTCTGTTCTGGAACCATACCTGCAAGCAAGCCAGCCAAAATTTCTCAATGCCACTCACGAATTCTCCGAATACGAATTCCAACTCGATTTCAATTAATTTGTCAGGTGGCGGAGAGAACGCGATGCGTTTTGAAGTCGTTGTCGCGTGGAAACGTTTCGGGGAATGCCGCGACGATCAAAGGGTGAAAAGAGGGGTGGCGGAACTACGTAGGCGCAGTGCGTATTTCACCGCGTCGACTGCAGCTTTATCCATTTTATCTCGGGGTAATTAAAAGCACGTCCAAGCGTGGAGCGGTCACAACGGTTAAATATCGAAATTACACGAAAGGTGGGCAGCCCGCGCGGAGGAACCAACGACCCCCTGGGGTGTCTTGATTCATGGCGAGTTTCAACCCTTTGCTCGCGTGAACGCTCGCGGCGTAAAGCACGATTTAAAGCCGTCGTGCGGATTTCGCCCGGCGCGGCGACCGAGAAAGCGGGAGAAAGAAAACACGGAAAGAGGCGGGCGGAGGGAGGAGGGTGGTTGAAAAGGTGGTTGAAAAGGATGAAGACATTAGTTGCGGCTACCGTCCGGTATGTGGCGCTGTGTTCTCACGCGAGCCACAGATCAATACACCCCCGCCAGCCCCTCGAACTATCCGCCTCGCACGTCACGTGCGCCTCTCTGCGACTTTCCCCGCATTTCTTCCCTTTCTTTTTGTTCCTCCACGAAAACGAGATTCAATCGGAGCAGAGATCGGATTGCTGCACGCGCAGCTGGCCATTTTTCGTGCCGCGGCTCGATGAAACTTTGCTCGAGAGCGGGGCGCGTGTTATCTCGGAAACTGGAGAGCGGGTGACATTCTGCAGTTCAGTTGCCCGGAGCAACGAAAAATCGCTGTACAGCTCGAAAGTCGCAGGAATCGCAGGAGGCGTTGAAATTTCCGAGCTTTGAGCATATTTTACGATGTTATTGATACGTCGTAGAGAAAGGAGACACGGCAAGCGTGGCTGCGATAAAATGTCAAACAGTCGCCGAGTTCATCGTCATCATTGGCGGAAATAACGAACGACGTTAATTGGCCGAGTTGTCGCGTAACCTCAGATAAACCATTGTCTACGATCTGCATACATTCTTCTCGTAGAGATTCGTTCGCTCCAACGCCGACAAGTTTCATAATGCAATCTACGAGAGTAAATATAGTTTCTGATCTTTTAGGTTTGAGTTTGCAACGAAATTGAAAACAAAAANAAAAAAAAAAAAAAAAAAAAAAAAAAAAAGGAAAAGAAACAAACAGAAAAATGGTAGACGAGATTTCTCCGTATCTCCTTGCGCTACAGATGTTCCGATTTTCACTCGTATCGAGGGGAGAACGACTTACAGCTGTTCCGCATTAAGTCGACGAGCAAGAGACTCGTTACTACCCCCGTACGTTTAAAAAATTATCGCCGACTGATAACCGCTAACAAGCTGCTCCATCGATTACTACGTGCTACGACCGACGCTAAACGTGTAACATCTTTTTTTTCCTCTCCTAGTCGTGAATTTACGACCGCGTCGCTTCTCCAGAGGGAAGCGTTCGTAAAACGTAAAGAGATTCCGCCTTGAGACGTGAATATTCTGGAAAATTCAGAGAAAAAATATGAGAGTCTTCACGTCCCACGGATATCTAATTCGAGAGTAATTAGTTTAAAATATTCTCAATTTGATTTATGTATCTCGGGGAACACGCTGATGGGAACATTCTTCACGCGTGTATGTTAAGCTAATCGTTTTATCATCGTAATATATTCTTCTGCGTTTATCTAGGAATAAATTTCATTCAAAAGGAAAATCACCGATTAGAATGTCTCTCAAAGATATTTCAGGTTAGAGGAATATTGGAATAGTAGCTAATTTTGAATTTTCGATCTATGAAAATGACAATAACAACGATAACGAGAAGAAGAAATTTTACATTGCAACAATTACCCTGACACTGTGGTAATCGTAATTAGTATTCTGCTCGCCCGGTTTATTTGCATCCACGAAACGTAGAACGGGTCGTGAGTTCTGAATTTACGCCGATGAAACAACGAATGAAAACCATAAAAAACATTTATTACAAAGTACTATTCATTAACCTTGGACGGAGGCAAGCTGAGGTGAATTATTTTTTAACCGATGAACATCTCCATCAAGATCGTTCCGACGTTCTCGCTTCTCGCTTCCTTTATTGTTCCAAGTGCGATAGAAATTTACAAAGAAAACACGCAGAGCTCCGAGACGTGCAATTCAATTCTCACTTTAGAGATAAAATGGAGATACTTTTAATTATCTCTCTCTTTTTCGCTGAAAGGCCTTGGAAAATTTTTGAATGTTCATTAAAATCCGCTAATCATCGGACAACCCTAACAAAGTGGATCATCACGAGGACCAGTTCTGACACGACGTCGTAAACATTGAAAAAGAGAGAAAATCATTGGCCGTTCGTGTGTAATTGATTTTTAAGCAGCAGCGATCTTCCATCCTCGCGTCGAGGACGAAGAGAGAAAGAGAGAGTGTGTGTGTATGTGTACAAGGAAGTCAACTTGTACGAAAGTTTTTGAATAAATATGATAATGATACCATAAAATCGTCGAACGACGTCGAAGCATAAACAGGACGAGAGAATGGCACCGACCCAATTTTCTTTCCTGTCAGAATTTCAAGAAGCTTTCGTTAGCATCTTGTAGTCTCAACAAATAATTGATTTTCGAAGACACCGATCGGGCCGATTGGAGGAACAACGACTGCGACGAAACTTTAAATTAAGTTGTTCGCGGCACGGAAAGAATGTTCAACATCGCAGGTAAATTATTAAATTATTCTCGCTCGAAGCACACGAGCGACATAAGAAACATTTCGAGTATCGGGACTCGTTCGCTTCGAGCAGAGGAAACTGCTTTGCGTTTAAAGTCGCGAAATTCAGCCTCGTGTTCGCACGAGACGACTAATGAACTTGTCGCGATCGAGCAAGATACCGGTTGCTTTCGAAGAGGCACCCTTTCTTCCCGAAAGGCCATACCCACGTGTGAACCGACGTGGGTCCCTCTCTCTCTCTTTCTCTCTCTCTCTCTGCTGCTGCTGTTCTCGGTTTCCAGTTGCCGATGCCGGCAACTGCTGTGTCGTCGGTTTATCTAGCAGTGACAATATCTTTTAAAAGCCCGGACTATGTAGCATCCGCGCGGGTTATCTAGCGTGGGCATCGACTATCTAATCTGAGGACAGTCCCTTCGAGAAGACGCACCGGCTGCATCGTGACATCGTGTCACCACCAGCCTGGGTTATCTCCGGATCGCCCCTGTCACCAAGGTCGACTCGACATTTCGCCCCGCGAAGGGGATAGACTCCGGTTCAGCTAAGCGATCGAATCGTGTTTTCGCGAGGGTTTTCGCGCCCGGTGATTTCAACGCCTGGTTTCGCGTGTCGCTCGTCTATCCTTCTATTGCACGTAGAATATAGACTATATTTCTACATAATAAAAATTTGTACAAGGTGGTAACTGAAAGACTGAATGATAGAAAACAAAAATAATATTACAAAACAATAACTTTTACAAACACGTGCTTTTTAATTTTTCATTATTTTATTTGGAAATATAATTAATGGACTTTTAAAACAACATCAATCCCTCAAGTGACCACCGTTTCAAACCACCCTTCAGTTTTTCAATAACCACCCTGTATTATACACAGTGAAGAGGATAACTCTGCCAATGACAATGAAATATTGTCGATAATTTCAACTGATATAACTTCGTAAAAAGGAAAAGAGAATTGTATAACCGTGTCTCGTTTCAAAGTATGAGGCCTGTACTTTGACAATACTGAATTTGTTCATTTTAAAAATGATTCTGACCGTCACGCGGCGAGTGGGAAACTGAAGACACGTTTCTCTCGAAAATTGTAAAAATTGAAACATATATAAAAACGTTAAAAAAAATTTTCTTCTGACTGAATCGACTGGTCTTGGAGATTAAAATTTTTCCTTTGCATCGACCTCTTAAATGATTCACAATTTTTCATTGCTATTGGTACAATTATGCCCTTCGCTGTCTATTTGTACATAATATAAATATTTCGATGTGAATCAATTGTCATTATTTCACGAAAGATAAATTTAAAACGAGACGTCTGAGACGTGTTTAAGATAATTGCGCGAAGTTTAAAGTTCGCAGAAACAAAAATTTGTCGGCGGACGACGTGTTACTGTGCAATTCGGGAGAGAAGATGAGATAGGATTGATTATTTAAAGAACACTGTGTTAGTAGGCGGCACACGAAGCGTGTCTAAGCGCATAAATATAAATATCTCATTGAGGGGGACACGAGGGTAGCTTCGTACCCGATGAGCCGTGAAATTGAGGGTCCACCCTTCGTTGGTCCCACAGAAGGTTACCATCGGTGTCAGATGCAAAGGGGTATCGCGAATCTTTCCGCACTCTTGTCGCGGAACATACGAACAAACGCAAACCAACTAGCAGAATGGTACTCGTACTTTAGAAAAATTCTCAATGAAATCTAAATTCGTCTACAAATTGAACTCAATCGATAAGTTATAAGAAAGAAAATCTGCTTTCTCCTCTCGAATCGTAATGGCAAAAATTCGCTGCAACGGAACGTGTAGGACGAGGGAACACCGCGTGGATGGTTTTGAGAAATATGGTCCGTCAATTAGAAGCGAAACCTCCGCTAATTATTTGAGAAACAAGCAGCGGTCATAAAAAAAAAAAAAAAAAATACACGTACGTCTTTGAAATGATTCGCGTGGTTGGCCAATTTATCCCGGGGATCGCTAGCTTCCGGAAGAATAAATTAAGAGAATGATATCGTTTTACCTTATTTCATTTTATTCCACGACACGCGAGATACAAGCGTTACGCGTTAAAATCCCCCTTTCTCTCCATCTGGCGATAACATTAAAAAAATAGAAGAAAAAAGAAGGAAAGAGTATTTTCCCGCGAAATCGATTTCCTGCCGACTGACGAATTGCCCTCGAGCATGAAACGTTCCTTCGCTGTGCACGCGCCATTCATCGTTCCGAATGACATCTCGGAGATCTACGAATTGCAACCCTCTCTTCCTGTTGAAACCTTATCCTAATAGTTGTTCCATTTTAATTTTAAAACACGTCGCGCTTTGATTATTATTATTATACTTTCAGCTACCCGATTACAGAACTTCCTCTTCTTACAGTTAGCGCGAACAGCACGACGAAAGAAACGACACGACAGTTCGGTTCAGTTGTTCAAATGGACACAGAGCTCCGGCCCCGAGATAGATCTTCCTCAGTTAACTACCCCCCGACACATTCGACCGGGACATGGCTCTCTGTCTAAGGTAACCGCACTCAGAATCGAGCAGATGGACTAACTACCCCCGGGAGAGTAGCTCCGAGGGCCGACGGGCACCGAGATCAAACCACCCCCACGTCGTCTGTCGGGCATCAACCCTCGAAAAATGACGGCGAACTCGCTATAAATTGCCGCCTATCGGTACAACCGATCTGGGACGCCAGATAATGCTACGCCGAACGTGAAATCAGATCGCAATAAAAGCGCATTCTTCTCGCTTCTTTCTTTCTTCTCCTTTTCTTCTTTCAAAAACGAACGTCAAAGATCAATTGAAAATTTTCGAGTTATATTATTACGAGGACGAAGTTGCAAATTCAAAGGTTAATAAAATAAGAAATGTAAGAAGACTATGTTCTCTCTCTCTCTCTCTCTACGAGAAGAACGTATTTAATCTTAATTTGTGTACTTAAGTTGACGTTAAATTGCCACCATTTGCACTCACGCGAATTCCTGAATAATCTGTCCCCCCACCCGCCTGATCGCGAGGTTTAATAACGTCGTTCGCCGGATCTTTCGGATCAGCTCGGTTTCTTTCTCCTGCGAGAACCGGCCGCCTTTTATGCCCCGTTCCTCTCGCAGGGGATTATCCCCTGGCGGATGATGCTCGAGCAGCGTTAAGTTTGTAAAAGTCGCCCAACGAGATATACTCACGGCTACGCGGCTCTCTTTCAGCTCGAGTCTCACAGCCAGAGCTTCTCGCATAAACACATCAGGATAATGACTCGAGAGAAATGCCCGTTCCAATTCCTCCAGTTGCCAGCTATTAAAGTTAGTCCTGCTCCGTCGCCTTTTGCTCCCGCCTTCGTCCGATTCACCGTCGCACCCTGAAATTATGAACGTGTCCGCGTTAGAGAAGCTTCGCAGGTTTCCATTGGTGGGAGGGAGAGAGGAAAGAAAATAAAGAAAGAGGGGGAAAGAAAGAGTTAAGCCACTTAGCCACTTGTTATCCCTCCGCCTTTCGGAGTCAACGTCTTAAAAGCCTCGCGTGATATTTGTTGGAAAATAATATTCAATTATGCCGTATTATACGGCGTTTCTTCCGGTAGCGTCGTAAATAGACTCGACAGCGGTGTTGAGAGAGTGATCTTGCTCTCCGGGAGAAGGAAACTTACTCCTCGCACTGGGATCGTTAAACGGAGGAAGATCGATACGGTGGAGTTCGAACTTTTGTTCCAAAATTTTCTCGAAATTTATTCCTACCGGGTATCAATTCGGTCCGATGTAACTGACGTCGTAGGTAGGGAGGGAAAAACACACACGCGGAGATCGTAGGGCTTATCGTCGCAGAATTGCTCGAGCATCGTCGTATCGTCCGGAGAGGGAGGCCAATCGTCTTGTTGCAGATAAGACCGGCGAGCAGAATCCCGGCATATTGAATAAACATGGAATTTCAGTGATTTTACGATGTCTCTCGTCCACCCTCCGCCCTATCTGAAGCAAGAATCTGCGGATCCGCGATTGTTTTGGCAGACGTGTTCATCCGATACGCATGCTAATGCGGATAGGCCGGCGGAATTGAAAAAAGATCGGCAATTATGATTGACTCTGCAATAAGGCCGCCGTTATCTGGATCGAGAAGTGAAATAGCACGCGGCGAAACATCGCCGGTGAGATCGCGATGATTTGGCAAAAGATTCGCGCGTCTGGTGAAATTTGGTTGTGGAACGAAGAAATCGGAAAAGCGAGTTTTGTTTTAACAGTTAGAACTGTCGACGGTTGAAGCGTAAAATTTCCAACACTGAAGTCAATAAAATAGAGAAACTTTATAATAAGTGTACAGTTGTCCGAAGTTGTTGTAAATGAATTCTATCACGATTCGATTTGACGGAAATACGTGTAAAGAATCTGCCGCAAAATTATGATTTTGAATTTCAAGGTCAAAAAATTTTATTTTCTTGCGTTGTATTCTACTCATATTCACTTTTAAGGTAAAATTTTTCCATGAGATCATAAATGGGAAAAAGTTTCTTAACCATTTAACACTGCGGAGGCGTGCGTTCTAACAGCGACTTTATGGTTTTGCATGTACGGACGTTTATTTTACGTTAATTTTCGTATCAGGTTTCACTAACATTTGATTTGTCATAGCTGTAGCATCAATGTGTCTAAATAACCAACTGATAAAACAAACTGTTAACATTATTCGAAATATAAACATTACGCAATAAAGACATTCATAGGCGTCCAACCATAAAGTCGTTGTTAGGACTCACAAATGATTAAGAAACTTTTTTGCCATTTCTCAAGAGAATTATTAGGTTCTTTGGAAAAGTTTTCGTAATGAGTAGAATACAATGACAAAAAAAAAAAGAATTGAAATTTAATGCCAAAATCTATTTTGTGACAGGTTTTTTTAGATGTATTTTCATCGAAGGTGTAGAATTCATCTATGATAGCCACGAACAAACTTTTCTTTGCACTCTGTACAAGCTTTCATTTGTATATTTTATATTTAATTTTATATTTAATTATAAATTTTTAAAAATACGCTGTTCTACAAAATTATAATTGGTTTTGACCACTCTGGTAGTTCTAGTATTTTAAAAATCATCGTGGCCAAGAAATTGAATTTCAAAGATCTCTGACGACTAAGTCTGCGATTCGACTCTTCAGATTAGCGCGTAGAATCGTCGACGAGACGAGAAAAGAAATTTGTGGCTTTGGAAGCACGTCGGCCGGTAGCCTGACGCGGGCAATTTTTCTTCTCTCGTGTGTCCGCGGCACGGTATTATTATCGGAAACGACTATCAAACTCGATACAGGTAGCACGTTAAATAATTTATGAGAGAGCGAGTTAAACAATTTTCGCGTCCGGCTTGATCGCCGAACGTCCTCTCGGTCTATTTTCGTCCCCGTTCAACGGAGACGGAACTACGCCTTCATCCATCGAAAAAGAGGAAACAACCGGCCGTGTCCTCCGATACGTGGCCTCTCCGTAATGAACCTGACACGACGATAATGATTCGCTTAATTCCGCGGCGAACGCGTGACGGCGCTCGGACACACAATGATCAGCGGTCTCGTAATCGTCGCTTCCGTAAATGGTATCTCACAATTTATCTAAGGACACGCCGACCATTTTGTCTCGTCGTTCGTCGAATGAGAATGCGTAATTGAGAGGACACCCGTCGGCCATGTTTGACGTCCGATTTTTACTGCTTTAATTGGACGCTGGTTAGCCTTTGACTAACTTCCTTGATTCAATTACATACCGAACAGACTGACATCGTTCCCTTCGGAAGCGTTCAAGTTCAATTTCTGTCGGGGTTTTAGAAATTCTGAGACATTTTTTGATTGAAGAAACACGTCGAACATCAAAGGGATGGCTATTGAAAAATTTTCGCAGCGTTGAAATTCATTGATTCTGAACGAAAAACATGTCACGTTGATACTTGGCGCCTTATGATCGAGCAATCTCGAAAGTTGAAAGATGATTGATATCGGTTTTTTTTTTTTTTTTAATTTAAATTTAAATTAAAATCCTTCTTTTACTTCAAAATCATCATTGTTTTACAAAAGGGGAATAGAAAGTTTTTTTTTTTTTTTTTGTCAGAGAGATGGACGAAGGTTGTCAATAACGATGAGGACTGTATTATAGTCGTAACCTCTTGCGCTGGAATGACGTGCTACGCACGTCGCAAATTGCAATATTCTTTCAGTTTTAAGTATATTTAAGTATAACCCAGACAAAACAAATAATAAATTTATTACTTCTCAACAATTTCTACCCAGTGATATCATACCGACGAGTATGAAAAGAAAGCGACGAATTATTGTACACGGTTTGGTCACTCGTTACGGTCCGCAATCAGTTGCCAGCGCAAGTGGTTACGACTGTATCGACTGTGAAACAAAACAAAATTTTGTACACGTACGGAAATCTCGAACCGGTCGAAATTTCACTTGCGCTTTGAACGTGCAATCAACTCGTACTCGCACTTCCCCCCTCCCCCCTATCGAAAATATAAATTTCCCATAAAATGGTAAAGACTCGTGCAACTTGATACGCCGCTTCTCCTTCTCGGCTGAGCGAAATAAAGCGATTTGCCCGTACGAAACCAGCACCTTCGCACGTATCATTTCCCCCCCGGCATTTTCCAGAACGGCGAGCGCACGTTTATTTTGCGTTTCGCGGAAAAATCAACACGCGACTTTCATGAAAAATCGTTCGTCGGCCGCCGACAATTTTAAGAGATCACGTCGCGTACGAGGTGTAATTTCCCAGTTACTACACGCTGGCGAAACTGGTCCCGGGGAAATTGGCGCGTCTCTCTCTGCTCTCCATCTTCCCGAGAAGCGCCGTCGAACCGCGGATGGACGGTCGAAAAATCTAAACAGCCGTAATGCGTATGTTTGTCGCGGGGAAAAACATCAGGTGCGTTTGCTTCTTCGTTAATGACGAGCTCGCGTTGCCCGGCGTTATGACGGATTATGAATACAAATTACTCTCGGCGCCAACATCGTTTTAATACCGGGATAATTTATAACGATAGCTCTCGATATTCTCTCTCTCTCTCTCTCTCCCTCTCTCTTTCTCCTTCCTCGGTTACGATCCAAAGGTCCGTCCTTCTTCTTCCTTTTTTTTTATTTTCTTTTCCCTTTTCGAGCGAAACCTCGTCCGATGCGCGGGCAGGGAGCCGGCGTTTAAGCTAATTGTCGCTGCACGCGAGAAGCAATTTCCACCGGAGGAGCCATTAGGCGATCGAAATGTCTTCGTCCTCGCCGGGGACGAGAAAAATTTTCGGTCGGTGCCGCCGGGTTAAAAAGGCTAATTCAATACTCGCGAGAAGGCGTATGCATACGAATCACCGTGTAACGCGGCATTATTATACGTGTATAAGGGACGAAGGGGGCGGACAACGAATAGACGTTCTACGTGGGACACTTCTCAGGATAATCAGCACGTTTCGTTAATAAATCTCCGACGATTGCTGTTACCTCGCTACGATCGTTTCGCCGAACGACGACGAGCCGACTCGAGCGCGTAATTTGTACCCCAGGACAAACCTCCTTCCTTTCCCGAACGTAATCGAACTCCGTGATCTCGCGAATTTCCGTGAAATTACAGCTCGATCGTTCGGCCATTTTTTGGATGATTAATAGCGGCAGCACACCTCGGCGCGGCTGCTTCGCCAGCGTAGCTCGTTCCTGCTGAGATTTCTTGTATTATTTGCATCGGTGTGGGCTGTTTGCCGGTCTCGTTATCCATCGAGCGTTTCATTCTCGGAAAATTGTTTAGCTTGGCGAGCGAATAAATTAATAAGAACGCGAGGAGACATGCTGTTGAAATTGAAATCAAAAGGGGGAAAGATGGTACAGTTGAAGAAAAGGTGGATTGGACAGAGTGACTCTCAGAGTGAAAATAATTGTTGGTGGTCAACGATTGCTGACTTTTATTAGGGACAAGCTCAGGGATGTCGCCACTTATTTTGACTATTTCATGCTTTTTTCTGTTGTTACTCTGTGGCGGTACTATCGGGGTGTCTTTCCTGTTGCTATGCCACTCCATTTCTTTTACTTCTGAGGAAACAACTTGTAAAGGACGTTCCACGTAGTCTCTCAATAAATATATATTTCTTACCATTTACTGGATACGCGTGTTTTCCACTAAACCAAATTCCATCAATAATAATAATAGGGATAATCTTCCGCGCGACGGTGGAAGATTAAAGCGCGCTCGTGGCGCAACGTGTTTCGAATATAAATTACTTTCATCCGAAATGAACGTCGCTGGTGTTCAGCTGCTATTTATTACAGGCTGGGTCATCGCGATGTTCGTCCGATCGCTTTCGGTACCTCTTGTCCAATTAAGATTCGCCAATCGACGATAATGTTCGCGAATCGGCCGTGTCGTTGTTGACGAGGAGGCAAAGAAAAGAAAAAACAAAAAAAAAAAGAAAAAAAAAGTACCATCCGGTCGCGCATTAATCAGCGTAATTAGATGCTATTTATCCGATCCTCCTCTCTCGTTCGTCTCGCGAGGAGTTCGAGGCCGAGGACGGATATCGATCGATCCGCTCATTATTGATAATCTATACACCGTAATAAGCGATCGATCCAGCTGTACACTCGGTGGCAGCTCGAGCGAGGAACCCGCTTCGATCGCCGTTCCTTCCTCTTACATTTCGGACTCCGAAATTTCTTTTTCCGACCAATTTACCGAACACGGCGAAATTACGTGTCGATGCGGCGAACGTAGAAGAGAATTGAATCGGCAGGGGGCTGTAAATTGAAAGAGGTGTTTGGCTGGCGTTTCAGGTTCTCAACTCAAACTCGGCCTGAATTTGAATTTGGAAGTTTTCCACCTTCGTTCGAAAAGTCGAGGAAGAATCGCGTTGAAAATAAAGGTAGCAAAAGCTGAAAGTCGATTTCGCCGAACGTCACCGCGTCACGATCCTCGCACGGAGGGTTCGCTTTAGAGAAACAGAAGGCCGGATGAACGTTTAGCGTTCAAAGCGGTTACGCGTCGCACTATTATTAACATCTCTCCCTAGCGCGCGGTAACGGTAATAACAATAAGAACGAGCGGGTTTCAAGATTATAAAGCGTCGCGTTACTAAGAGAAGAGAAGAGGAGAGAAAGAGACGTTTTAAAAAAAAAAAAAAGAAGTTGAGAACGAACGCGCCGCCCAATAGGGGACTAAGTGCCAATTCTTGGTCATTGCTGCCAATTCGGCCGTTCTTGTCTGGCTTCCATTTGCACGCGGCCGAGAAACAAGACGTCCGTGGTTTTAAAAAGAGGGGGAGGAGAAGGGGGGGCGGAAAGTGCAGCGTGTAGGGTCGCGTGCGTCGTTAGGGGGCCCAACATGGCCGAAACGTATCATCATGCAATTACGCCACGCTAAGAACGTAAGCTGGTCGCCGCGCACAACACACACACACCGTGGACCGCCATAAACGCGTATGAAACTGCGCCGAGTCTCTCTCTCTCTCTCTCTCTCTCTCTCTCTCTCTCTCTCTCTCTTTCTCTTTCTCTCATGCAGCGATAATCGATCCCTGGACCGTAAAGTTCACCGCGGCTTCCACGGTTTTTCATAATTTCGTGAAATTACGATCTCCAGATCGGTTGGTACGTGTACATATAGTATGTTCTCCTTTCACGGTAGATTAACAGATCAATCTTTCAATGCTCGTATCGAAGAAGCTTCACGAAACGATCGCGAAACTGTTGGCTAAATTGGTAGGAAAATTCCTCGAGGAGTCGTCGGATAAAACTGGCGGCGGTTAAAAACGTTTAATAAAGGCTGACATCTTACAAGCGTGTGCACAATGGTAAATGGCGCGCAATTAAATTGAAATTACACGGATACCTGAGCCCAATTGCAGGGAACACTTTCGCGTAGGTACGTAACTACTCGCGCACCGTCTGCAGCCCGTCGGCTCC
The DNA here is from genome assembly GCF_011392965.1 of Frieseomelitta varia. Taxonomy (NCBI): domain Eukaryota; kingdom Metazoa; phylum Arthropoda; class Insecta; order Hymenoptera; family Apidae; genus Frieseomelitta; species Frieseomelitta varia. The sequence continues at coordinate 1,701,082 of NW_025109550.1, forward strand.
AACGCGTTTCCGAGGGTGGTCATCGAAAAGAAATATATCCCAAGGTTGAAACAATTGGAGAGTATCGCGTGATTGTTCGCGTCGAGCGAAATCCTAATTCTCTTCTCGGACTGAATGAATTAAGAGCACGTACAGGCTCTTGAAGAGAAAGAGAAAAAGATTCCATTACGCGCGCGTTCAACGAAGTCTGTAATGATTTCCTTCGAAACAGAAATCCGCGCCGCGCGTTTCGCATCCTCTCCGTAATTGGAAAGTCCGTAATACGCGTTTGTTCACTTTCGTTTTACCAGAGAGGAAACGCAATGATGCTACAAATTGTCGCCCTCCGGTAACTAACGTTACGTTGTGAAATTTTACGGCGTTTAACCAAAACGTTTCTCCCAAAACGTCGAAGGATCTGCCATTAACACGGCTCGCTTTCTTCTTCGTTTCAATCGGACCGTCACGCTGAAAGGGCGATACACGCCGCGTTCGCGTTCGAGCACAACACAGGTCTCGTCGAAAGAAGAAACGAGGCCCCCGTTGATCGAAACACTCTGGAAACTGGACAGCCCGCGAAGGAAATTACAATGATTACCCTCGCCCCACCTCGCCTTTCCGTCAGACGCATTAACCGTAATAGCGGCGACGCGTGAAGCGCGTCTATGCGTGTGGGCTGTCATTTAAAAGCATTAAACGGCCGACCGTTAATACCTCTTGCCCGTAAAAACGAAAATTGCCACGATTTTCACGAAATCCTGATGAATCGCGCGATTAATATCGTTCAATTGTTAAAAGAGGATACCGCGCCTTCAAATTTGTAGCCCCGAACCGTCCGTGCTATTATCTTTTTACGCGCGACCGCCGATTACACGCCTTTGTCCCGAAACTACGCCGAAGAAACGAAAATCGAATTCGGATCTCACATTTAGTCCAGAATCCACCTTCTTCTCACGTATCACTACGCGATACGCGTGTTACTCTCGCGTGTACAAATAACTGGCGACAAAAAAATATTGTTACAAACGACGTAGTTTAGATCGTAGCATTACGATTAGCCGGGCAACGTGTTTCGAATTTGCATAATGAAAGAACGGCGTAAGAAGAATTGCATATCACCGGACTTGGATTACTCTAATTATCTAACGATATCTGAGCGGAGTTTCACGCTCGCTCGACTTTCGCCTTTGAAATGAAATAACAGCAACTTCGCGATCTTGATGACATTGAAACAAATGCCCAAGAATATCCTTGCCATCTTATTTTTGTTACTCCATGAAATTATCTAACATATGGAACAATGTAAGAGCGCGAAAAATTCGCCAGGTTGGGATTCGAAGAGTAATAAATTGCAAATTCCACTCGAAAGTAGGAAAACACAGCAACGGTCACTGGCGGATCCGCCTAATGGGTTGTTTGCAAAGTAGCGAATGGGTCGTCGCGATAAATCTCGTGAAATCGTCTCGTCACGTGTCCCGCGAGGACGCACGTTCCAGCTGTCTTGGAACGAGTCGGAGTCGAGTCGAAACGAAGACGGTGCCGGACGCGCGAGGATCGGCGCGAAATTGAGATTTTATATCTGAAATAAAAAGCACGAGTCCCGGGGCATGACTCTCTCTCTCTCTCTCTCTCTCTCTCTCTCTCTCTCTCTTTCTATCTGTTAATGAAAGAAAGCGATCGGTTGTCTGTTAGCGGACGTGGTCCGCAATTAAACCGTAATTAACTGGGGGCCCGAAGTGCAAGACGCGCGTGGAATATTTTTACGTGGCGCGTTTTACGGGGCTGCCGTGCCCTGACACCTTTATAATGACATTAAACTTAATAGGCCGGCACCAATTTTCCCAGTTGCATACATACATTGTACCTGGCTTAATGAAGCCTCTCTTCAAACGTCCCCGCGACACGTCGTTCACGTGACGACTCTTAATTAAAAATTTTAATCGAACTTCTTCGACCTCTTCGACGCAACGATTGATGGGAAACACGTTTCTCGTTTCGTCATTCGTAAACCAATCGTCACGGGAATTTTCTCATTTTGCATCGACGAGCTGCTTTATTTCAAATGAAGAGTGGACCAAATCCACACGATTCTTCTATTTAACTGATTACAGAAGAGCATTTTTCTTTAAAAATAAGGTTGCGTAAAAATAATATTTTCGGAGCCACTTCTTAGTCCGTATTCACTTAAAATGTTAAAAATTTTCCCTTCACTTACAAATGTACAAAATGTTTCTTCAACATCACGTGTACAGTATCCTTAAAGACATCCTTGGGTAATTTTTTACTCCATATTCACGTTTTAAAATTCTCTCTTCTCTTCTAAATATTAAATATCATTCAAACACCGTGCACTGTATCTTTAAAAAATTTTTCACTCTGTATCCACGTTTTGAAATTCTCTCTTCTCTTCCAAATATAAAGTATTCTACAAACACCGTGTACGGTACTCTTAAATAACTTTCTATTGCATGTTCGCATTTGAAAATTCTCTCTTTTGTTCCAAATACAAAGTATCTCTCAAACACCGTGCACTGTATCTTTAAAAATATCCTCAAGTAATTGTTCACTCTGTATCCACGTTTCAAGATTCTCTCTTCTCTTCCAAACATAAAGTATTCTACAAACACTGTGTACGGTACTCTTAAATAACTTTCTATTGCATGTTCGCGTTTGAAAATTCTCCCTTTTGTTCCAAATACAAAGTATCTCTCAAACACCGTGCACTGTATCTTTAAAAAATTTTTCACTCTGTATCCACGTTTTGAAATTCTCTCTTCTCTTCCAAATATAAAGTATTGTACAAACCTCGTGTATGGTACTCTTAAATAACTTTCTATTGCATGTTCGCGTTTGAAAATTCTCCCTTTTGTTCCAAGTACAAAGTATCTCTCAAACACCGTGCACTGTATCTTTAAAAATATCCTCAAGTAATTGTTCACTCTGTATCCACGTTTCAAGATTCTCTTTTCTCTTCCAAACATAAAGTATTCTACAAACACCGTGTACGGTACTCTTAAATAACTTTCTATTGCATGTTCGCGTTTGAAAATTCTCCCTTTTGTTCCAAGTACAAAGTATCTCTCAAACACTGTGCACTGTATCTTTAAAAATATCCTCAAGTAATTGTTCACTCTGTATCCACGTTTCAAGATTCTCTCTTCTCTTCCAAATACAAAGTATTCTTCGAACACCGTGCACGGTCCACTAAAACGACATCGATTCGACGAAAATTCACGACGTGGTAGCGACGAAAAGTTCCCGCGAGATGGACGGTTGCACATACTTTAACAACGTTTACGACGGACGTAATTTAGAAGTGAATCCGAGTCGTCGTAATCACCGGGTTGCCGTGTACCAGGCAGACCGGTTGGCAACAGGGCGCAACCCTCCATTTAGAGGGTAGTCTCTTGTTAAGTGAGAGTCAACGACGTCATTAGCGTTAGGAACGACATTCAGGCACCCGTGGGGACCGCCACTTTCTGCCCAGAAAACGGATGCACCGATGAATTTCCACACACGGCGCACGAGTATTTCTTCCTCGCGTTCTGGCCTCACTCTCGATCGCCCGCCGTCTGATTTATCATGATAAATTACAGGCTCGAGGAAATTCCGCTGCGCCACTTAGTAGCTCCGTGCCGAATTAAGCGATCGGCAGCTGCCGGCCCCCGTGATTCTCGGTACTACCGATGATTTTGGGACATTTCGGGAGGGCTTTAGAGTCAAGTTAATAACACGATATTTGTAGACGTTATTAAGTCGTTTCTCTCGAAGCATACCCTATTTTAATTACAACGAAAAAAATGGAGAGAAGGATCAGATCCAAAAGGACGGAGATTTGTAATGAGACAAACTTTCGCCAAGTTTTCTAATTTTCTCTTCCCCGTATTGGTTTAATTACCAAGTACGTGCATCTGTCTAATTGCTCTTGACTTTTATTAGAGGGAAATACAATTCAATTAGAATGACTGTAATTACCAATATGAATATCTATGGTGCGTTTAACTCCTTGCGCTGGCAACTGGTTGCGCGGACCATAACGAGTGACCGAACCGTGTACAATAACTCGCCGGTTACTTTTTCTTTTGAACACGTCGGTATAACATCACTGGATAGAAATTATTAAGAGGTAATAAACTTATCATTTGTTTTGCCTGGGTTACATACTTATACGTCATTTCAGCGCAGGAAGTTAAACTCGTTGGCTCAGAGGTTCTGGCTCTAGTTCTTTCAGAGTGAACGATCGAAAGTGGAATAAAAGAAACAGGATCGATTAATATACTCCCTATTTAATGACAGTGCTCTCCTGTCTGAAACGATCTTCATCTTTCAAATTTATCAAGAACGAAATAACGTAAACGAAACGAGAAAGAACGAGAAAAATATCTTCAACGTAGTGGACTTGCTGCGGTTTCGACGATTAATTTCGACGTGCAAATGGGTCGCGATAGCCGATCGAGTCTATCCGAAACATTAGTAGCTTTATTAAAACGCGGCGTTTAACGAACTGCGAATGATACTCGCGCGTTAGATCATTTCTCCACCTTCCTTTCACGGCCTCCGATTCACCGGAACCGTATCGTGGCGAGAGCCACCGGCGGGGGTATCCCAAGAAAACAGGGCTAATAAAGCAATTTAACCGGCGCGAGAGAATGATAAAGTGCATCGTACGAAGGGGAAGACGGAACGAGTTCCAGCGAGTAAGAAAAACGGAGCAGGAAGACGGCAGATGGAAGAGAGAGAGAGAGAGAGAGAGAGAGATTCGAGTTGTCGAAGACGGGGATACGGGATGAGAGGAAAAATAAAATATCGCGACGCAATTTAGAAAGTTAGAACTTAGAGAAATCAGGAAGAAAAATCGACGACAATAGGAGGGAAGAAAAAAGAAAAAAGAAAAAAAAATAACGGAAGAAACACTAAGCAGGAAGAAAATTATTAGCTCGAGGAAAAGGGGAGATTGGGAATTACTGGGAGAAGAAACTTGAGTAATTTATTGGAAGATAAGGGGGGGAAAGAGAGGTGCACGGAATGAAATTGCGTTAAAAATTAGAGGTGGGGGAGACGAAGGAGGTAGGTGTGCACACAGGGGGTGAAGGAAAAGGCGAGAAAAGCCGAGTGGGACGGAAAGGGTGGAAAGAAGAAGAAGACGAAGAAGAAGAAGAAGAAGAAGAGGAGGACAACGAACAAGATTATTAAGTTGTAAGGCGTTAACTGGCATAAGGCGTCGGTAGGTGGATACGTTGCTTGCGTGCCAGACTGACTGCATTTGCATCTAGACGCCATCAATCCTCCTGACGCCCGGTTACACTGCCACCATTCTCCCCGCCCCGCCAACCCCCGCGCAGCAACCCCTCCAGGCCTTCCCTTCGTCCTTTTCTCTGCTCGACTCGCCTCCGTGCCACGACTCGCCACGATCTTAAATTAAATATCCAGAGTAATAAGAGTGTTCGGGCAACCGGATTGCTACTCTTCAGCAATCTGTACGATATCCAAGCGACATCTTCTTTCGAAATTTTCGAGCCAATTATCATCACCAATCTCCTTAAAACAATGAGGAACCGTTGATCCAATCTGTCCTCGTTGTACTAAAATTTGAGAGTTTCAATTGAGAGTACACGTAAAGGAATTTTGTGACTTTCGAAAGGAACAGTCGATTGAAATCAAATGAAATCAAGTTGCCAATCTTTTCAAAGACTCGGAAACTGTTCTATCCACGTTACAATCAAATTTGAGAGTTTGATTAGAAGAAATCTCTCTGATTTCTGAAAGAAATTTCGAAGCTCCGACATACTCGTGCTCTCGGGTATTTTCCTTGGAAATTGCAAACTTCTAGCAGAGTTTGCGACTCGAGTTCCCTCTCGAATCGAGTCTCGAGCAGACTTCCTGCGGATAATTAAATATACACCGTATGAAGACGTTGTACCAATTTGAAATCAATTAAAGGAATACACAACGGCGGACGCCGAGACGAGACGAAAGGAAACGTACGTGCCAGGGAGAATTTATAGCCGCGAAATTCAGCGAGTTCCCTCGCCAAGGAACAGTGTGATTTAATGCGTTCCACCGTCGATCGGGATCTTATCGGCGATCGGGTGACAACTAATCCAGATGTGAAGCACACTGCGACACGCAACGCCTTGTAACACGTCGGCGAAGTTTCGCGCTTGCTAAAGGAAGCTAATTAAAAAAGAACACTGCGGGAAAGGACCGGCGTTGCTGCAAGAAACGAAACTATGCTGTCCAACGACAGGTGCGTGCCAGTTGTCTCGGGCAGAGCTCGCCAGTAGGCCCATTTTAATTTACCATATAATGGCTACCTTCGATTGAACCATAAGCGGCATATACAGAGTTGTTCCATTTCGTACGTGTGTGACGCGCCTCTGAGAAACATTAAGAGTATGAAACATAAGTAATGTCGTTTTCTTTTCTCAAACTTAATAAATTTAAATTTTCCAAATTTAATAAAAAAAAGATAATTTAAATAAAATAAAATTCTGTACAGTATCAAAAAAAAAAAAACGACTCGTTGGAGAAAGCAAGAACGTTCATGTTTAGCTATTTAGCGTTGAAACTAGGAAGGTGAAACACCTGGATAAACGACGCGACTCGATTCGAAAACTCAAAGCAAGAGCAATCACTTTTGTGACAAGTAACATTATTTAATTGCAACAAAGGACAAGCGTAGTAACAGTAACTAGGAAATTTAACGACCGGCACGAGAACACGGTGGTAGCGGCAATTTTTCACGATTTTTCGAAGCAGGAACTCGGGATCGTGTTCCCGCCGGGCAACGAAGAAGGCAACAAAAGGAGGAACGAGAGAAAAATGACGGGATGGGCGTACGAAAAGGCACGGAAGGGGGAACGAGGCGAAAGAGGAAGAAAGAAGAAAAATAAAGGCCGGCGGCGGCGGTGCAGCAGCAGCTCGTCGAACGAGGTACGAAGCCACGTAAAGGGTCTTCGCATAATACGGGTAGCCTCGGTATCGGCGGCCTGCTGGCCGATAAGGAGGTTTTCAGATACCATCTACAACCAGGCCGGTTAATTATATATTAATACCTTCGCGTGCAATCCTTGGCTACGTATAGCCAGCATTAAGAGCCAAGTACCCTTCCGGGGGTGGGTTGGTGCACCGTGAATGCATGGGAAGAGGAAGCCAGTTCCTTCCAAGAGACTGCTGCCGAGCAAAAAGCCAACTAGACAAACGGTCTGTCCGGTCTGCGCTCTTTTAATTTTTGTCGCATTTGTTCGAAAAGTTGATTCTTGAATCAACGCGACTCAGTAAATTAATTATCTTGTCACGCACGTCACTCTTGTCGAGAATTTTTTATCCCAAAATTGCAATATTTTCTCAACCTTAAGTATATTTAAGTATAACAAATAATAAATTTACTACTTCTCAATAATTAATAACTATCCAGTGATGTACCTACGAGTTCAAAGAGAAAGCGACGAATTGTATACGGTATTGGTCACTCTCGTTATGGTCCGCAATCGGTTGCCAGCGCAAGTGATTAAAATGGGAAAATTTACGGATCACGGGGAGGGTTTCCTCGACAGGTTAAACATTTTATAAGTTAATTATCCTTCGTAGAAGCGAAGAAAAAAGTGGCCGAACCGGGTTGAATCTTAATTAAATCGCAGGCGAAAATTGGTTGTGTAATTAAAAGGTTACAGCGAGAGTATCTCTCGACTAAACTAAAAGTTGGAGGAGACTGACAAGCAAGACAGGAATAACAGATTAGATTTCCACTAAACCGTGACGTGAAATGGTGAAAGAAACAATCGACAGCCTTCGAGTATCTCAATAAAACGCAGAGATAGTAAGAACCGTTTCGAAAAAGGAAATATTTCTCTCTCCGGTTCGCGATAACAGCAAGAACACGAGAAAGACTCAATCAATTTGCAGCCGACCATTGTTCGACGAAACAGCCCGTCGAACGCGAGAGGCAATAAGAAAATCCTTCGTTTCTCCAACGAGTACAACAACAGCGATCCATTTAACCTTCGATCGATCCCCGATTACGCGGCGATCGCTCGAGCGTTTTATTAATATCGTTGGAGGTTCGATTTTTAGATGAACCGAACGAACTCGATACGATTCTTCGGCCAGAAATTCGACGAGATTTATCGAGATGAATCGGGCGTGTATGGTGTGCTGATTTAAAAAATTATAATCAACGTGTTCGATTTCGTTTCCCAAGATCGCGCCGCTCGCGAGATCGTTTTAATTACAGGCCACCGTGACCCAGTGGAAATAGAATTATCGCGCTTCTTTATTTTTCGTTCTCTCTCATTTTTACAGAGTGCAGCTGGATACGCGCTACGCCGCGGATAATTGTTACGTTACTTACACAGCGAGAAATTGTTTAGCAGATCTGCAGAAGGGACCGGGGAATGAACGAGGCTTCTTCGTTACTGAATCACCGGTATAGCCCTCGAGCTAGCTGATACGATTATGTGCACGATATGATTAAAGTTTCATCGTACGAGATGGTTGACTTTTTATACATTACTTTTTATCACACGCACACGTACACGCACCGATTAAAATCCTTTAATTACAGTCGGCGGGTTATTAAGATTCTGATTTAACGCGCGTGTTTTCATCCTGTAACAGGGTATTCAATACTGCCGTTTTTAACGCGATTACAGGAAATAAAAGCCGAAAATAAAGAAGAGAAAAGGAAACAAATATTTCTTCATTAACGAGAGACGCTCCAAAGTATTCGGGTAGTCGCGTATCGACAGGAGCGAGAGCCTTCGACGATTTGAGATCACGAGGGAAGAGGAAGGCGAAATAAATCAATAGGTTGCCCGTAATAAGCATCCTCGACGAGGAAGGAACAAAAAGGGCTCTACTTCTTCATTTGGCGACGTAACTCGAAGATCGCTGTAATTCGAATATGACCACATCGACGCAACAAGGAGGAAGCACGATCGGTATCTTCAATTAAAATTATCATCGATTATACGAGACTGTGTAATTTTTCAGGTTTCCGCGAGACGAGACGAGGCGAGACAATGTCCGATCGGTGGATCGATTACGGTCCTCGTAGCATCTCGGACGACAATTATTAGATCGCAGTACGAATGGAAATTTCCATGCTCTTAGAGATTGCTGGGCACCCGATCAACTGAACCAGAGTTTCAATTAAACCGACAATTTATTCCACGCCGGATGGCACACGCACGTTCATACCGATACGTAATTGCGTACACCGATGCCTCGGACGGAGTTTGCCCAGCCGTAATTTACAAAAAAATTGAAGAACCAAGAACGAGGAATATCGGCGCTGCTCATCGTAATAAAAAGAAGAAGAAGTGAGACCAAGCGAAAAGGAGAAAAGGAAAAAAGAAGGAGAGGGGGAAAAGGGAGAAAACGGGAGAGAAGTCGGACGTTGAACGTGGATTGCAGTAAATCAATAAGGAACGCGTGTTCAGCTTTCTGTTAAAGTTTCGTCGGAGACGCGATGTGTGTCTGCTAATTAAAATATTTCTCGATTCCCTTTGGCCGGCGAATTGTAACGGTCAACGCCAATTAAATTTCCCTGTTCGACTCTCAGATCGATCTTTTTGATACAACGGCGCTTGCGAACCGGCTCGTGAACGAGTGACATTCTATTATTCGAAACGGAAGCTTCGGGTTAATATTATATCAGAACACAGTAATAGACGCAGCAGTGTTAGCTAGATACTGTATGATAATATGAGACGTGGAAGATAGTGTATTATTAAATAGTATTATTAAAAATTAATCCCGTTACCTGTATTTGAAACGAAAGCTTCCGGTTAGTACTATATTAGAATACAGTAATAGACACAACAGTGTTAGCTAGATACTGTGTTACACTATGAAACGTGGAGGATGGTGTGTTATTAAAAATTAGTCCGGTTACTTATATTCGAAACGGAAGCTTCTGGTTAGTATTATATTAGAATACAGTAATAGACACAGCAGTGTTAGCTAGATACTGTGTGACACTATGAAATGTGGAGGATGGTGTGTTATTAAAAATTAGTCCGGTTACTTATATTCGAAACGGAAGCTTCTGGTTAGTATTATATTAGAATACAGTAATAGACACAGCAGTGTTAGCTAGATACTGTGTGACACTATGAAATGTGGAGGATGGTGTGTTATTAAAAATTAGTCCGGTTACTTATATTCGAAACGGAAGCTTCTGGTTAGTATTATATTAGAATACAATAATAGACACAGCAGTGTTAGCTAGATACTGTGTGACACTATGAAACGTGGAGGATGGTGTGTTATTAAAAATTAGTCCAATTACTTATATTCGAAACGGAAGCTTCCAGTTAGTATTATATTAGAATACAATAATAGACACAGCAGTGTTAGCTAGATACTGTGTGACACTATGAGACGTGGAGGGTGGTGTGTTAGTAAATAGTATTATTAAAAATTAGTCCGGTTACCTGTACTCGAAACGGAAGCTTCTGTTAGTATTATATTAAAACACAGTAACAGACACAGAAGTATTAGCTAGATACTGTGTGATACTATGAAACGTGGAGGATGGTGTGTTATTAAATAGTATTATTAAAAATTAGTCCGGTTACCTGTATTCGAAACGAAAGCTTCCGGTTAGTATTACAACACACTCACAGACGTAGCAATATTAACTAGATACTACGTAATACTATGTGATAATAAACGTAAAAGATGATGTGTTATTAAATAAATAAAAATTAGTCCGGTTATCTGTATTCGAAACGGAAGCATACTAACAGACATAGTAGTATTAGAGTATTAGTTAGATACTACGTGACACTGAGACATGGAGGATAGTGTGTGATTAAACAAGTAAAAATTAGCCTATATGTAATTACAATTCAAAGTAGAGAACTTTTACACCAACAAATGGTGCAAAAGATCAGTCTGTTTAATAGAAATGGAAATATCTGCACGTTCAAGTAAAAGTTCTTTAAACATTCTCCGACGAGTTAATTGGAAACGAAAGTAAGGAAAACAGACGTTTCTAACACGAAGATTTCAGATAGTAATAACAACGTTTGGTCAAAGGTTTGATCACTTTCAACCTATAAATGATACATATAGACGTACGAAATTACTATTACAGGTGCAAATTGAATCAGGTCTAGTTCTCGGTAATGTAATGGTTATAATTACACAGATCTCGCTCTGATTAGTTTACTCGCGGCTATTAATATCTCGACGAATCTGGATTCCCGTCGCTTCGCCTGGTAGGTATATTAAACAAACTAAACTCGGAAAATCATTTTTTTTTCCGCCACACCGGAAAGAATCAGGGAGTTCGCGATCGACCAAGTGAATTTAATAATCACTCGCAGCCGAGGAAACTGAAGAGAAATTATGTGTATGTATCCTCCTGCTGTGTGTATCCTCAATAAACGACGGACAGAGCAACTAAACTTACGCGTTCCGCGTAATGATAGTAGACGGTCGTGTAAACAAATTAAGAAGCACCATCGTTCGTAGAGCCGGATCGCGATAAGCGGCTGGATGCGCATGTTAACTTTTATCCGCATCGAAATCTCGATCTCTTTGGTTAATATTGAAATCGTAGCACACCAGGGGGCACGTTCTCTCCCTCCACCTCCTCTAGCATCTTGCGTATCTTTCTCGCCTCGTCTGGCTTCCGATTCCCTCGTTTTTCCTCGCCAACGGAACCGAGGAAACCGCGCCGATTCACCTCGAACGTGAATTCGTTGCACGAGCGACTTTATCGCGACGAATCGTCAAGATTCCGCGTTTATGCGATCAGATCTACATTTCAAATGACGATCAAAACTGCGCGACGACGTCACAATGTGGAACGTACGATCAGAGTTGTATTTACGGAGAAAACAGCCCTGTGAAATCAATTATGATTCCTGGTTTGACTGTTGGAGCGATTGGTCACGATTTGTGACCGAGAGATAATTTTAATAGTCGTTCAGCGATTTTGTTGACGAGGCGTCAGATTGGCGAAATTTTGTTCAAGCATCGAACCGAAGAAAACATGCGAGAATATATCGATTCGCAGGAAATTTCTAGAAAACGAGGCACAATTTCGAACGAATCTTAAATTAACAAGTCAAGTGATTTCTGTACATATGGCGAGTGACACGGAATTGTTTAAATGATAAGACAGAGGCAATAAACATGCCGCACAATAAACATATCTTAATTAGCCAGCCAATTCGTGTATGACACAATGATAAATTCCCAACTTATGAACGATTGCCCCCGAAGATTTATACGGAATTAATTCGCGAACGTTTCAATTAGCAGAACAGTAATTTTCGTAGATAACCACCGACAGCTGTTGTAGAGTTCCAAGAACCGAGAGGCTCGACATAGAGAACGCGGTCGATTTGCATGCAAATTTCAGATAAAAAAAA